>NW_025745756.1:62500-127500 GCF_021184085.1 Oncorhynchus gorbuscha | reverse complement strand
ACGAGTCCCCCAGACTACTACAGGAGAACGCAGTAATGTGATTAACAGTGAGGGAAAGGAGAACATGTTGAGGCGAGAAAAGAACAGAACAAAGGAAGTGAAATGATCTCGATGCCTCTTCCTCATCGGTGTTGATCTGCGCTGGCATACCTTCTTCCTCCTCAGAGGAGGTGTGGTATTAATAATCTGACTCCACCCCCCTCACTCATACCAATCATCTATTGGACTAACACTAATTATGTTTGAATGTTAAATCACAGTCAGGACGGGAAGGAAGAAGCTATGACCGTCTCATGGTAGATGCAGACAGTAACATTTTAAAAACAGAAGGTGTGATCAAATAGCCTAGAACTACACATTTAACTTCCCATAAGGCTTGGCTCAATAAATCATGTAGGCCTGTTTGTGTTTGATGGGGTAGGAGGGTTAGTAGTACACTCCTTTACCCCATCTCTGTGTGTGTGTGTGTGTGTGTGTGTGTGTGTGTGTGTGTGTGTGTGTGTGTGTGTGTGTGTGTGTGTGTGTGTGTGTGTGTGTGTGTGTGTGTGTGTGTGTGTGTGTGTGTGTGTGTGTGTGTGTGTCGACAATATCTGTGTTCGTATCCTAACCTGTTCCTGAGTCCGTTGCCGAGGCTGCCCCCCACCAGAGTCTGCAGGGAGGGCAGAGCAGAGCGGCTCAGCTGTTGTCTACTTGGCCCCCTGCGGCCCCCGGGCATGGCCAGGCACCACCTCAACACCCCCTGCTACTGCCTCTCCACCTAGACCCAGAGACCAGCACCACCTCACAGCCCGGCCCAACACAGCCAGGACACTGGAGACGGACAGAGAGAGAAAACAACGTCAGGGTCATGTTCATTAGGCACAACACGTTAGAAAACAGAGTCAAACAGGGAGGTAGAATACCATCTGAACTTGTGCACATTGCAACCCATTTTGTTATAGTGTGTGCTCTAATGAACACTACCCAGGTGCAATAAAGAACAGTCCCAATAGAGGACAGAATGTGTACACACACGTTGCAGATAGAAGTCTCCTGAAAAAAACATGCCATGAATGAGTCGCTACTCTTCTCATCGGAGAGGCACGTAGGATGATATGACGTAGGATAAACAATGTATTTCTGTCTAAACTTTCCAGAACATGGTGTCCTACTGAACGCAGCCCTGGGGAAGATGGTGAGAAGAAAAGGCCAGACTAGGTCAGAGTCAATAGGACAGAGGTGGGAGAATAGGTCCTGGGCTATAGGTTACTGGTAGGACAACATCACCATAGTCAAGCACCCAGGGTCATGCAACTTTACATAACACGACATCCTCAGACTGATCACAGACAGGCAACACACATAACACGACATCCTCAGACTGATCACAGACAGGCAACACAGAGACACACAGACAGACAAGGCATCACACACACAGCCAGACAGGCATCACACACACAGCCAGACAGGCATCACACACACAGCCAGACAAGGCATCACACACACAGCCAGAAAGGCATCACACACAGACAGAAAGGACATCACACACAGACAGGCATCACACACAGACAGACAGACAGAGACAGACAGACAGACATCATAGACAGACAGAGACAGCAGACAGACAGACAGACAGACAGACAGACAGACAGACAGACAGACAGACAGACAGACAGACAGACAGACAGACAGACAGACAGACAGACAGACAGACAGACAGACAGACAGACAGACAGACAGACAGACAGACAGACAGACAGACAGACAGACAGACAGACAGACAGACAGACAGACAGACAGACAGACAGACAGACAGACAGACAGACAGAGGCATCATTTTACATTTACATTTAAGTCATAGACAGACAGACATCTGTAGCTCAGTTGGTAGAGCATGGCGCTTGTAACGCCAGGGTAGTGGGTTCGATCCCCGGGACCACCCATACGTAGAATGTATGCACACATGGCTTTGGATAAAAGCGTCTGCTAAATGGCATATATTATTATTATTATTATTATTACAGACAGACCAGATACACAGACAAACAAAAATCACACACAGAGACAAACATCACAGACAGACGGAGACAGACAGGCATCACACACACACACAGACAGACAGGCAGACATCACACACAGAGAGACAGAGACAGGCAAACATCACAGACAGACGGAGACAGACAGGCATCACACACACAAACAGACAGACAGGCAACGCACACAGACAGGCAACACACACAGTCAGACAGGCATTGAATGCATGTACAAGCACAGTCACCAAACACACTTTACAATGGCAGCCAGGTGAGACAACAACCGTAGCTACTGTAGATGCCACAGTTATAGAACAAGAGATAAGCAAACCAGGTTATCACAATTACCTTTGTCTGTCTGTGTGTGTGTGTGTGTGTGTGTGTGTGTGTGTGTGTGTGTGTGTGTGTGTGTGTGTGTGTGTGTGTGTGTGTGTGTGTGTGTGTGTGTGTGTGTGTGTGTGTGTATATATATATAATTGAGGAGCTTCCTAGTGGCTGTACATTGGCTAATGTATAGTTTGCTGGAACAATCCACACACACAGCAATTCCATTAAGGGAGACTGAACAGAAAGGAGTTAGGGAGAGAGACAATGCCCACAACCACAACCCAAAGGTAGCTGGCTAGTCCAGTACACTACAACATTGACTACTGGAGGAGCAGGGAAGGGATGCAAAGGTGCCAGTCAACTTAGACGAGCTAGGCTGTCCTTCCATGTACTAATGTTTCTGGTGATGATAAGTGATAACGGCTTTAGAAACATCCCCTTTTTAGCCATGCTCGCATCAGATCAGAGTAGCCTATCTGCAAACATAGCTAGCTACTGTTCTCAGGCAACACTTTCTTAAGCATGACTGTACTGTATGTAGTGTTGTATCGAAACTGCAGTTTTTCAACTTTGCAAAATGCGGAAATCAGATCAGAAGGCATGCGCAATAAAGTAACGGCTTTATGACAGTTCGTGGTAAACTGCGGCTGATAGAAGCGGTTACAATATTATAGGCAACTGTTACACAAGTCTGACACTTGTATTGAGAGTGCAATATTCCCAAATGGCAGAACATCCCATTTCTAACTACTTTATAACATTCAAGATGATTAAACATTCTCATAGAAGTTGAAAAGTTGTATTTTCAAGACACGTAGCTAACGTTAGTTAACTAAAGACATATTGTACTTACTACACATTTAACTAGATATGTATAAGCAATTTGTCGCTAGCTAGTTATTTTCAGTAACATTGTCAAGCTACCTAACGAACGGTGCTAGTTTTTGTGTGTTATTGGACATGATCGAACTGTTATTTATTATTATAGAGGAGAAACGAGACAATGTACAGGATTAATCATTTCAAATGGGGGAAGTTAGCTAGCCTGGGTATATTATATTTAATATTATGCATCGTATACAAAAACAGCTAATTAGCTATTCGTGCAGGAATGAAAGAATACTCACACATTGACAGAAAGCGGATGGTTTGGACACGGATGCATCAGTCAATTGTGGGTTGACAAGCCGAGACAGGAGCGAACATTTCTCTCGTTTTAAAAGGGAATATATTCATAGGTTTTAGCGGGGACGGGGGTTGTGTGTGCTACTTATAAACACACAGGACGTTATATCGGTTTACCTCCAACAACAAACAGACGGTTAAAAACGAGTCTGTTTGCAGTGCAACAGCAGCTAGCTACAGTCACTAGCAGCACACAGAGACCGACGTGGCAAAGCGATGCCTGTTTTGCCAAAACGTCATCATTCATGCGACGTGTTCTTCAGCCACGCAGCCGCACACGAATTTGGTGACGAATATTTACACAAATTGTACAATCCTCTTGCAAAGCAGTGGCTTTTCAAGTTAACATTTTCAATACAGGGTAAATGTTAAATAAAAAAATATGCATTTAATTCCTGCTAACTTTATATTGAATAAATTAATCACAAGCGAGAATGACATCCCATGGCACACATCTTATATGGATGGCCTTTGACCCTGAATGTAATTTGACAAATCAATTCTGCCAATTTGTCTTTACCTTGCCTTGAGCTAATCTGATCCCAACACAAAGGTGATCATATATAGGTCTAAAGCAGGCATTCACTGTCTGTGTAACTTACTGGACAATGGAGGAGCTTCCTAGTGTCTGTGTGTCCTATAGGCCAGCCTGTTGGGTGTCAGTGTGTGAGTGTCATTTGTCTCCAGCATGTTTGAAATGGAAACCAGTTGGGTGAAGAAGACACCAGTACACAAATGTATCTATAAAATAACTTTATTGAAAACATTTCCTTCATTGTCCCTAAGAGGGGAGTAACTTACACCAACACCATTTTCTATCCAGAGACATCTAATAATCATAATAATAATAAATGCCATTTAGCAGACGCTTTTATCCAAATCATACAGCTGTGATCTTCACATCAAAGCCTAGTTCACCCTGAGGAGATGGTGCTGGTTTTGCTTTCTCTAATAGGATAAGTCCCCAAGCAAACTGACTTCACGTAACAGCACATCGTTTTTGCTCATTTTCCTCACATTTGAAATATCCTGAGCCATATCGATACATAACTGAATATTCACAAGTCAAGATGTCCAGACAGAGCACAACATTAAAAACTATTTACATGTACAACATGTAGAAAAGGGACCTGAGTGATCATGGAGTACAAGCCTACATAGGCTTTGGCAGAAAACAAACAGGAAACATATTTTGTTTTCTGGTTTACTTTTGACAAACAATTAAATAAGGCATATTATGTATTATTCTCATCTGTTAATGTTATGGCAATGATACAAATAAAATGATGTGTAGTACCTTCAAAAACGTTAAAGAAATTGTAAACGTTCTAGAGTATGCATCTGGAAAATCAAATCGACATGTTGAATTGCATGCCGCCAGCTATCATTTGTGCTTTCTACGTCTTTCATATGTAGTCATTCATTTCTCTCGTTTAGTCCTTTCTTTCCCCGTTAGGATAATACAAGATGGAGAGATGTAGGGCGGATGGAGGAAAACAGAGGGCGAAGGAAGGACAACATGGCCGATGACCAAAGACAATTGCTTAGCTCTGCAAAAATTGCCAAACTTCAGCTCTTTCATATGTTGTCATTCATCCCTCTCTTTCCCCATTAGAATTAGAGGTTGACCGATTAATCAGAATGGCCGATTAATTAGGGCCGATTTCAAGTTTTCATAATCGGAAATCTGTATTTTTGGGCGACGATTTTGACGATTTAAATGTATTTTTTATACCTTTATTTAACTAGTCAGTTAAGAACACATTCTTATTTTCAATGACGGCCTAGGAACAGTGGGTTAACTGCCTTGTTCAGGGGCAGAACAACAGATTGGATCCCCGAGCTGACAATCTTGCAACCCTACAGTGAACTAGTCCAACGCTCTAACCACCTGCCTCTCAGTGCACTCCACGAGGAGCCTGCCTCTTACGCGAATGCAGTAGAAGCCGAGGTAAGTTGCTAGCTAGCATTAAACTTATCTTATAAAAAACAATCAATCATAATCACTAGTTAACTACACATGGTTGATGATATTACTAGTTTATCTAGCGTGTCCTAGGTTGCATATAATTGATGCAACGCTGGGGGATGATAACAAAAGTGCATTTGCAGAAAAAAAGCACAATCGCTGGACGACTGTACCTAACCATAAACACCAATGCCCATCTTAAAATCAATACACAGAAGTATATATTTTAAAACCTGCATATTTAGCTAAAAGAAATCCAGGTTAGCAGGTAATATTAACCAGGTGAAATTGTGTCACTTCTCTTGCGTTCATTGCACGCAGAGTCAGTGTATATGCAACAGTTTGGGCAGCCTGGCTCATTGCAAACTAATTTGCCAGAATTTTACATAATTATGACATAGCATTGAAGGTTGTACAATGTAACAAGAATATTTAGACATAGGGAGGCCACCAGTTAGATAAAAATACAGAACGGTTCCGTATTTCACTGAAATAATAAACGTTTTGTTTTCAAAATTATAGTTTCCGGATTCGACCATATTAATGAACAAAGGCTCGTATTTCTGTGTGTTATGTTGTAATTAAGTCTATGATTTGATAGAGTAGTCTGACTGAGCGATGGTAGGCAGCAGCAGGCTCGTAAGCATTCATTCAAACAGCACTTTTTTTGTGCGTTTTTCCAGCAGCTCTTCGCAAGCACAGCGCTGTTTATGACTTCAAGCCTATCAGCCTAATGGCTGGTGTAACCGATGTGAAATGGCTAGCTAGTTAGCGGGGTGCACGCTAATAGCGTTTCAAACGTCACTCGCTCTGAAACTTGGAGTAGTTATTCCTCACGGCTTTTGTGGAGCGATGGGTCACGCTGCTTCGAGTGTGGCTGTTGTCGATGTGTTCCTGGTTCGAGCCCAGGTAGGGACGAGGAGAGGGACGGAAGCTATACTGTTACACTGGCAATATATAGTGCCTATTAGAACATCCAATAGTCAAAGGTATATGAAATACAAATGGTATAGAGAAATAGTCCTATAAATACTATATTAACTACAACCTAAAACCTCTTACCTGGGAATATTGAAGTCTCATGTTAAAAGGAACCACCAGCTTTCATATGTTCTCATGTTCTGAGCAAGGAACTTAAACGTTAGCTTTTTTACATGGCACATATTGCACTTTTACTTTCTTCTACAACACTTTGTTTTTTGCATTATTTAAACCAAATTGAACATGTTTCATTATTTATTCGAGGCTAAATGTATTTTTATTGATGTATTATATTAAGTTAGTGTTCATTCAGTATTGTTGTAATTGTCATTATTACAAATAAATAACTTAATTTTTTTATATTTAATTTAATGTTTTTTTTTTTTTTGATCGGCCGATTAATCAGTATCGCCTTTTTTGGTCCTCCAATAATCGGTATCAACGTTGAAAAACCATAATCGGTCGACCTCTAATTAGAATCACACAATATGAGGAGATAGAGAGGGTGGAGGAGGACATGACAGTGTGACCTGAGACAATTGCTTAGCTCTGCAAAATTGCCCAACCTCAGATCTTTCTACAGTCTCTGATTTCCCAATGCTTGAGCCTTTCAAACTACTCATCTACTGTTGAGGGCTGACTCACTGGCTGACTACTGTACTGCACACACAGCTTTTGTTTGCACAACAGATTGTCAAGATTGGGCACTTATCTGCACTGAGAGCGTTCAACCAGCAGAGGGGGCTGTTGTAATGCCATTCAGCAGAAGGAGAGGAGAGGTAGCCAGTGAGAGCCCAGATCAGATGACCACAGTGCCACTGCCAGAACTCTTGCCCTGTAGCGGGACACATTAATTAAAGGCTTCCTGAATGGAAGAAGTGACGAAACCAAGTAGTGTGCACCAGTGTGTCTTTGTGAGTGATTATTTCATATCTGCGTGATTATATGATTATGTGTAATTGAAGGCATGGATCAAATGCCATTGTTAGATGGTAAATGCTTTTGAAGGGGTTGTGTGTGTGTGTGTGTGTGTGTGTGTGTGTGTGTGTGTGTGTGTGTGTGTGTGTGTGTGTGTGTGTGTGTGTGTGTGTGTGTGTGTGTGTGTTTAGTGAGTGTGTATTCAGTGTACTAACTAAAGCAGAGTTTTAACAGAGTAACGCTCATTCCTCCTTGGTGGTTTCTGTCCCGGCTCGTATTCAGAATAGCTGGGCGGAATGTCTGAATACATCTCTCCTCCTCCTCCTCCTCCTGTGACCTCTGCCCTCTCCTCTCCTGCTGTTTTCATCCTCATCTGAACTGAACGACCCTCTGCGGGAGCGGGAGTAGTTGCTGGGAGGCGGGGCGCGACGCTGCTCCTCGAACAGGTCGTCTCTGGAGCGGGATCGAGGGACCCTGTCGCTGAGGTCGTCACGTGAACCCATTCGACCCCGCGCCCCCCGGCTCTCCCCGTCCAGAAAGTCTTCACTGTAGCTCCTCGGCATGCCACGGCTCCTTGACGGCGACGGGTAACGGCGCCCGCTGGCGTCGCTGCGGTCGTCACGGTGATTGGTGAAGCGACTCTCGCTGCGGCTGCTTCCTCTGGAGCTGGGTGGACGTGTTGTAGGAGCAAGCGGCGGCTGGCCCCCTCTCCGACCTCCTCGTCCAGGCTGCTCTACGATGGGAGGCATCTGGATGACCCCCCGGTAGTCCACAGCCCCGTCGTCCAGGCCAGAGAGCATGCTGGGAGGACCCGCTGAGAAGGGGACGTGCTGGGGCATCATGTGCTGAGGGGGAGGGGGTATCATCAGGAGCTGCTGGTGGTGGGGTTGGGGCTGCATCATGGGGCTGGTCCCATCCATGCTCCTCACCTGGCTCTCCAGGTAGTCCAGCATCTGCTTGTTGTCGGGATGTTGGTTGCCGTAGATGCTGGCAGCGTGGACACTGGGGGGCATGTTGTAGCCAGATGGGGGAGGGGGGAGGGGCATGGGGGCCATGGCGATGCTCTTCCCTGATTGGGAGCCTGATGGGACAGAGAAACCATGATAAGTGACAAATATGGATTTGTTTAAAACACATTTAGAAGATCAGAAGCATAGCTCTGCTGTGTGTGTGTAAGACTCCGTGTCCGTGTGTGTGTGTGTGTGTGTGTGTGTGTGTGTGTGTGTGTGTGTGTGTGTGTGTGTGTGTGTGTGTGTGTGTGTGTGTGTGTGTGTGTGTGTGTGTGTGTGTGTGTGTGTGGTACTAACCTCCATACAGCAGAGGGTTCATCTGTGAGGATCCGTGGCTCATGGGGCTGTAGATGGGCTGACCTCCCATCCATGGACCCATGGTCCTCTGGGCATCCTTCATCATCCTGTGCTGCATCACCGCTGGAGAGAGACACACAGAGGAAGAGGTGAGATGGAGCCTAAGTGTGTGAGAAAGAGAGAAGAGAGAGAGGCCCTTCCCAACCTTTCTCAGGACCTTTCTCAGGACAGCAGCAGGTCTGTGGGCAGCAGGGGCAGACAGAGAGGCCCTTCCCTACCTTTCTCAGGACAGCAGCAGGTCTGTGGGCAGCAGGGGCAGACAGAGAGGCCCTTCCCTACCTTTCTCAGGACAGCAGCAGGGGCAGACAGAGAGGCCCTTCCCTACCTTTCTCAGGACAGCAGCAGGTCTGTGGGCAGCAGGGGCAGACAGAGAGGCCCTTCCCTACCTTTCTCAGGACAGCAGCAGGTCTGTGGGCAGCAGGGGCAGACAGAGGCCCTTCCCTACCTTTCTCAGGACAGCAGCAGGTCTGTGGGCAGCAGGGGCAGCGGACGTAGCAGCAGCACCTCTGAGGACAACACTGGCAGCAGCAGATACAGAAGAGCAGGATGAGGAGCAGAGCTCCAATCACTATGAACAGCACCGTCAGCCAGTCTGGAGACACAGCCACAACACAGGATATCATTACATCAGATGACCAATCACTATGAACAGCACTGTCAGCCAGTCTGGAGACACAGCCACAACACAGGATATCATTACATCAGATGATACTTACTAGGTCGGGAAACAGACATGCTCTTATACCCATGTCACTTCATTTAGAGTCCATTCCCACCAGGGTCCGTATTTACAAAGTGCTTCACAGTAGGACTAGTGCTGATATAAGCTATGGCATCTCCTCCCAATGAATAAGATGACATGGAAACATAAATCTGTGATAATCGATCATTTCAATAAGCATTTTTCTGCAGTTGCCATGCTTTCCACCTGGCTACCCCTACCCCGGCCAAAAGCTCTGTACCCCCGCAGAAACTTTCCCAAGCCCCCCTCCCCACTTCTCCTTCACCCAAATCCAGACAGCTGATGTTCTGAAAGATCTGCAAAGTCTGGACAACTACAAATCAGCCGGGCTCGACAATCTGGACCCTCTTTTCTAAAATTATCCGCCAAAATTGTTGCAACCCCTATTACTAGCCTGTTCAACCTCTTTCGTATCGTCTGAGATCCCCAAAGATTGGAAAGCTGCCACGTTCATCCCCCTCTTCAAAGGGGGAGACACTCTGGACCCAAACTGTTATAGACCTATATCCATCCTGCCATGCCTTTCTCAAATCTTCGAAAGCCAAGTTAACAAACAGATCACCGACTATTTTCGAAACCCACCGTACCTTCTCCGCTATGCAATCTGTTTCAGAGCTGGTCATGGGTGCACCTCAGCCACGCTCGAGGTCCTAAACGATATCATAACCGCCATCGACAAAAGACAGTACTGTGCAGCCATCTTCATCGACCTGGCCAAGGCTTTCGACTGTCAATCATCGCATTCTTATCGGCAGACTCAATAAGCTTTGGTTTCACAAATGATTGCCTCGCCTGATTCACCAACTACTTCTCAGATAGAGCTCAGTGTGTCAAATCGGAGGGCCTGCTGTCCAGACCTCTAGGGTGCCTCAGGGTTCAATTCTTGGGCCAAGTCTTTTCTCTGTATACATCAATGCTGTCGCTCTTGCTGCTGGTGATTCTCTGATCCACCTCTACACAGACGACACCATTCTGTATACATCTACCCCTTCTTTGGACACTGTGTTAACAAACCTCCAAATGAGCTTCAATGCCATACAGCACTCTTTCCGTGGCCTCCAACTGCTTTTAAATGCTAGTAAAACTAAATGCATGCTCTCCAACTGATTGCTGCCTGCACCCACCCACCCGACTAGCATCACTACTCTGGATGGTTCTGACTTAGAATATGTGGACAACTACAAATACCTAGGTGTCTGGTTAGACTGTAAACTCTCCTTCCAGACTCACATTAAGCATCTCCAATGCAAAATTAAATCTAGAATCGGCTTCCTATTTCGCAACAAAGCATCCTTCACTCATGCTGCCAAACATACCCTTGTAAAACTGACTATCCTACCGATCCTTGACTTCAGCGATGCCATTTACAAAATAGCCTCCAACTCTACTCAGCAAACTGGATGCAGTCTATCACAGTGCCATCCGTTTTGTCAACAAAGCCTCATATACTACCCACCACTGCGACCTGAATGCCCTCGTTGGCTGGCCCTCGCTACATATTCGTCGCCTAACCCACTGGCTCCAGGTCATCTATAAGTATTTGCTAGGTAAAGCCCCACCTTTTCTCAGCTCACTGGTCACCATAGCAACACCCACCCGTAGCACGCGCTCCAGCAGGTATATTTCACTGGTCATCCCCAAAGCCAACACCTACTTTGGCATCCTTTCCTTCCAGTTTTCTGCTGCCAATGACTGGAATGAATTTCGAAAATCACTGAAGCTGGAGACTTATATCTCACTCTAACTTTAAGCATCAGCAGTCAGAGCAGCTTACCGATCGATCACTGTACCTGTACACAGCCCATCTGTAAATAGAACACCCAACTACCTCATCCCCAAGCCTTAGGAAGTGCAATCGGACCAAATTTACACTATCTTGTATAGGCATATACTTAAATCTACAAACCTCAGATTTCCCACTTCCTGGTTGGATTTCTTCTCAAGTTTTTGCCTGCCATATTAGTTCTGTTATAGTCATAGACATCATTCAAACAGTTTTAGAAACTTCAGAGTGTTTTATATCCAAATATACTAATAATATGCATATATTAGCAACTGGGCCTGAGTAGCAGGCAGTTTACTCTGGGCACCTTATTCATCCAAGCTACTCAATACTGCCCCCAGCCATAAGAAGATAAAACTTGTATGTTTGAGGAATTTTAATTATGAGATTTCTGTTGTTTGAATTTGGCGCCCTGCACTTTCACTGGCTGTTGTCAAATCGATCCCGTTAACGGGATTTCAGCCGTAAGAAGTTAACGAATCAGATGACATGGACAGGAAGGACCTCTTAACGAATCAAATGACATGGACAGGAAGGACCTCATAACGAATCAGATGACATGGACAGGAAGGACCTCTTAACGAATCAAATGACATGGACAGGAAGGACCTCTTAACGAATCAAATGACATGGACAGGAAGGACCTCTTAACAAATCAGATGACATGGACAGGAAGGACCTCTTAACAAATCAGATGACATGGACAGGAAGGACCTCTTAACAAATCAGATGACATGGACAGAAGGACCTGACATGGACAGGAAGGACCTCTTAACAAATCAGATGACATGGACAGGAAGGACCTCTTAACAAATCAGATGACATGGACAGGAAGGACCTCTTAACGAATCAGATGACATGGACAGGAAGGACCTGATCCTAGATCAGCACTCTGACTCAGAGACGCTTTATGAACACGGCCCAGGTTGTGGTCAACTTACTGTAGACCATGAGTTGGATCACGCCATCCAAGCCGCCGCTGGTGTCTCCCGTGGCTTCCACAGAACAGTAGTAAACTCCGTTGTCCCACCACATGATCTCATTGATCACCAGGTCAGCCTCTGTGGGGGAAGACAGGCCCAACAACGTCAAAACATGTCAGAGTAGCAACAAACACACATTCACACGTTGTTTCTCAATCCATTCTTCTGGGAACCTCCAGTCATTTCACATTGTTGTTGTATTCCACCACTATTTGGATTAGTTAACGCAGGTGTGACATTGTGACTGGATTAAAGTTACAAAATTCCAGTAACGTTCCTAAAAATTCCCAGGTTTTCCAGAAATGCCCAGGTTGGATGACTTCCGGTATCAGGAGGGATTGAAGCAGGGAATTTGGAATTCTCCCACCAGGATTTCTATCAAACTGGGTGATTTAGGGGAAGTTACTGGAATTTTGCAACACAAGGCTGTCTAGACTCACTGTTCTGGACGGAGATCTTGCGTTCCCGGTACTCTGTGCCCAGTATGGCCTCGTTGGAGCCTCGCTTCTGGACGATGATCCTCACCGTGCGCTGGCGGTCTGGGCAGTCATTGGCCGGGTCCTGACCCAGCTGCAGAGCATTCTGGTACGCTATAGAGGGAGATGTGTTTCATACAGAAGTGAGTGTTACTGTACATTACCAGTAATTGAATTCATATTTCAGGTTCTGGAGTGAGACAGGAAGTTTGGGCCTCACTACAAACCTGAAGAAAACACTACAGCAAACTCATCTACCCAACCACTAACAACCTTAGAACTAGCCTATATACACCGTCAAACTGTAGCCCAACCAGTTAACATGTAGCCCAACCAGTTAACATGTAGCCCAACTCCCAAACCCAGCTCCAGGCCAGTTCCCTTCACTTCCACCATAACTAACCTGGGGACTAGGGTCCATAACTAACCTGGAGACTAGGGTCCATAACTAACCTGGAGACTAGGGTCCATAACTAACCTGGGGACTAGTACAGGGTCCATAACCAACCTGGAGACTAGTACAGGGTCCATAACTAACCTGGAGACTAGGGTCCATAACTAACCTGGAGACTAGTACAGGGTCCATAACTAACCTGGGGACTAGTACAGGGTCCATAACTAACCTGGGGACTAGTACAGGGTCCATAACTAACCTGGGGACTAGTACAGGGTCCATAACTAACCTGGGGACTAGTACAGGGTCCATAACTAACCTGGGGACTCCCATAACTAACCTGGGGACTAGTACAGGGTCCATAACTAACCTGGGGACTAGTACAGGGTCCATAACTAACCTGGGGACTAGTACAGGGTCCATAACTAACCTGGGGACTAGTACAGGGTCCATAACTAACCTGGGGACTAGTACAGGGTCCATAACTAACCTGGGGACTAGTACAGGGTCCATAACCAACCTGGGGACTAGACTAGTCCATAACTAGGGTCCATAACTAACCTGGAGACTCCAGGGGGTCCATAACTAACCTGGAGACTAGTACAGGGTCCATAACTAACCTGGGGACTAGTACAGGGTCCATAACTAACCTGGAGACTAGGGGTCCATAACTGGGGACTAGGGAGACTAGGGTCCACTAACCTGGGGACTAGTACAGGGTCCATAACTAACCTGGAGACTAGGGTCCATAACTAACCTGGGGACTAGTACAGGGTCCATAACTAACCTGGAGACTAGGGTCCATAACTAACCTGGGGACTAGTACAGGGTCCATAACCAACCTGGAGACTAGGGTCCATAACTAACCTGGGGACTAGTACAGGGTCCATAACTAACCTGGAGACTAGTACAGGGTCCATAACTAACCTGGAGACTAGTACAGGGTCCATAACTAACCTGGGGACTAGTACAGGGTCCATAACTAACCTGGGGACTAGTACAGGGTCCATAACTAACCTGGGGACTAGTACAGGGTCCATAACTAACCTGGAGACTAGGGGTCCATAACTAACCTGGGGACTAGTACAGGGTCCATAACTAACCTGGAGACTAGGGTCCATAACTAACCTGGGGACTCCCATAACTAACCTGGAGACTAGGGTCCATAACTAACCTGGGGACTCCCATAACTGGAACCCATGGGGACTAGTACAGGGTCCATAACTAACCTGGTCCATAACTAACCTGGGGACTAGTACAGGGTCCATAACTAACCTGGAGACTCCAGGGGACTAGGGGTCCATAACAGGGTCCATAACTAACCTGGGGACTAGTACAGGGTCCATAACTAACCTGGAGACTAGTACAGGGTCCATAACTAACCTGGGGACTAGTACAGGGTCCATAACTAACCTGGGGACTAGTACTAGGGTCCATAACTAACCTGGGGACTAGTACAGGGTCCATAACCAACCTGGGGACTAGTACAGGGTCCATAACCAACCTGGGGACTAGGGTCCATAACTAACCTGGGGACTAGGGTCCATAACTAACCTGGAGACTAGGGTCCATAACTAACCTGGGGACTAGGACAGGGTCCATAACTAACCTGGGGACTAGTACAGGGTCCATAACTAACCTAGAGACTAGTACAGGGTCCATAACTAACCTAGAGACTAGTACAGGGTCCATAACTAACCTGGGGACTAGGACAGGGTCCATAACTAACCTAGAGACTAGGACAGGGTCCATAACTAACCTGGGGACTAGTACAGGGTCCATAACTAACCTGGGGACTAGTACAGGGTCCATAACTAACCTGGGAACTAGTACAGGGTCCATAACTAACCTGGAGACTAGTACAGGGTCCATAACTAACCTGGGGACTAGGGTCCATAACTAACCTGGAGACTAGGGTCCATAACTAACCTGGGGACTAGGGTCCATAACTAACCTGGAGACTAGGGTCCATAACTAACCTGGAGACTAGTACAGGGTCCATAACTAACCTGGAGACTAGTACAGGGTCCATAACCAACCTGGAGACTAGGGTCCATAACTAACCTGGGGACTAGTACAGTGTCCATAACCAACCTGGGGACTAGTACAGGGTCCATAACCAACCTGGGGACTAGTACAGGGTCCATAACCAACCTGGGGACTAGTACAGGGTCCATAACTAACCTGGGGACTAGTACAGGGTCCATAACTAACCTGGAGACTGGTACAGGGTCCATAACTAACCTGGAGACTAGTACAGGGTCCATAACTAACCTGGGGACTAGGACAGGGTCCATAACTAACCTGGGGACTAGGACAGGGTCCATAACTAACCTTGGGAGTAATACTCCAGGATGGGGTCCTTGCAGAAGGACTTGTATCGCCAGGTGACCTGGACATCCTGCTGGTTAGCGGAGGTGGAGTAATCACACTTCAGGATGACGGAGGCAAACAGAGCTGTACTCCTCTCTGTCTGAGGAACATTCACCTGGACGCCCTGCACCTCTGATGGGAGAGAATACATTATGTCATATATATATATATATATATATATATATATATATATTCATATACCATACTGGCCTGATATATATATATGGATATATATATATATATATATATATAGAGCTATCCTCTCTGTCTGAGGAACATTCACCTGGACACCCTGCACCTCTGATGGGAGAGAATACATTATGTCATATATATATATATATATATATATATATATAGAGCTGTACTCCTCTCTGTCTGAGGAACATTCACCTGGACACCCTGCACCTCTGATAGGAGAGAATACATGATGTCAGTGTGTATATGCAGAGTTGCAAAGAAAAAGCCATATCCCAGACTGGCCAATAAAATGGATGGGCAAAAGAACAGACACTGGACAGAGGAACTCTGCCTAGAAGGCCAGCATCCCTGAGTCGCCTCTGCACTGTTGATGTTGAGACTGGTGTTTTGTGGGTACTTTTTAATGAAGCTGCCTTGTGAGGCGTCTGTTTCTACAACTAGACACTAATGTACTTGTTATTTTGCTTAGTTGTGCGTTAACCCTATCAGTCCCAAGGCCACAGCAAAAATCAGCTTCTCATTGATCTGAACATCCAGCCCTTATATTTATTCTCACAATGAAGTATTTTAACATTGTATTTTCAGGATAACCAGGGCTACAAGTAGAACACAAAACTATTTGACAGAAGCAGTTGTATTCATGAGTTTTATTGACAAATGCCAATACAAAACATAAGGTCCACCAAAACAAAAACAAGTACAGAAATGGTTTGCTCACTGGGAAATATCCAACTAGTCAGTGACAACTGTGTGGAGTTTGTGACAGCAACTATGTGAGCTTATTACAATATTATAGACACGATGTCCTGGGGTTTCTTATGATCTATGTAGAAGAACCCCATACAGTATTAGAGACACGATGTCCTGGGGTTTCCTATGATCTATGTAGAAGAACCCCTTACAGTATTAGAGACACGATGTCCTGGGGTTTCCTATGATCTATGTAGAAGAACCCCTTACAGTATTAGATACACGATGTCCTGGGATTTCCTATGTGGAAGAACCCCTTACAGTATTATAGACACTATGACCTGGGGTTTCCTATGATCTATGTAGAAGAACCCCTTACAGTATTATAGACACTATGTCCTGGGGTTTCCTATGATCTATGTAGAAGAACCCCTTACAGTATTAGATACACGATGTCCTGGGATTTCCTATGTGGAAGAACCCCTTACAGTATTATAGACACTATGACCTGGGGTTTCCTATGATCTATGTAGAAGAACCCCTTACAGTATTATAGACACTATGTCCTGGGGTTTCCTATGATCTATGTAGAAGAACCCCTTACAGTATTATAGACACTATGTCCTGGGGTTTCCTATGATCTATGTAGAAGAACCCCTTACAGTATTATAGACACTATGTCCTGGGGTTTCCTATGATCTATGTAGAAGAACCCCTTACAGTATTATAGACACTATGTCCTGGGGTTTCCTATGATCTATGTAGAAGAACCCCTTACAGTATTATAGACACTATGTCCTGGGGTTTCCTATGATCTATGTAGAAGAACCCCTTACAGTGTTATAGACACTATGTCCTGGGGTTTCCTATGATCTATGTAGAAGAACCCCTTACAGTATTAGATACACTATGTCCTATGATCTGCTATGTGGAAGAACCTTACCTTCTAACGACTCTTCTGTAGCTTGTGAGGTCATAGACCTAAACATGTCACACGGGGGTGTCCCTGAGAGCCTCAGCTTTTCAGAGATCACTTTAAATAGTTTGTAGCTCAATCCATTCGGACTGCCCTGGTCTCACAAACAACGCTCTAGCTCAGCCCCCGTTAAAATCAGAGGAATCGTTGGTACCAAAATGCGCTGGCGTTCCGGTGGGAATCATTGGGTTAAATCATATTGAACGAGATAGAGAGAATAAAAGAATGGGGTAGAGTATGTGTACGTGTGTTGACAGAGCCCTGCTGAAGGTGGTTCAACCAGAAAAACTAGTGACTGAAAGCAAGAGACAGCCTGCCACAGGAAACAGTTTGATTCAAATAGACTCAACTTCCATTTTGATTGTAAAAAATACCTCTACAGTATCGGCCAGGTGTATTCAACTCTTACCGTACGACAGGGTTCTCCAACCCTGTTCCTGGAGACCTACCCTCCTGTACGTTTTCACTCTTAGTGTAACTAACCTGGTTCAGTTTATCAAGCAGCTAATTATTAGAATCAGGTGTGCTAGATGAAGGTTAGAGTGAAAACCTCCAGGACAGTTTCTCCCCAGGGACAGTTTTGGAGCCCTGACAAACCGCAGTGGAACTGGCTTTGAGGTCCAGAGTTGAGGGATATCGGCAATAGACCATTTACAACCTGGTTGTAGAGCATTCTGTATTATTCTGTATGTAAATTCGAGACACTCCATTTAGTATGAAATGTTAAGTTTCATATGGTATGTATTAATTTGTGGATGTCCATCACACATTTCCTATGATATGTTAAAACTTACAATTTGTATTGCATGTTACGAATTTGCAAAACGTACAATATGTTAGGAATTTGCAAAAAGTATGACATGTTACATTCTAGCTAGGTGGTTAACGTTAGACAGCTTGTTAACATTAGCTAGGCTAGGGGTTAAGGTTGAGTTTAGGAGTTAGGTTAAAGGATTAAGGCTAGTGTTAGGGGAAGGGTTAGCTAACATGCTAAGTAGATGCAAAGTAGCAAGTAGTTGAAAAGTTCCTAATTAGCTAAAATGCTGAAGTTGTCTGTGATGAACTCATAACCTTTGGGTTGCTAGAGTTAGACGTTTGCATTGTACACCCACATATCCACCCTACTTTCGTTTTTGCCTTAAGTAACAGTTTGTCTTCTGTAACCATACCAAACATAATATCACACTAAATGGAGTGTCCTGGATTTACGTACAGAATAATACATAACGCTCTGAGACCAGGTTGCCATTTAGGCTAGTCAGGTTACTCTAACTGTCGGGGTCTATGTCCTTGAATACCCTCCATAATTACAATTATTGAGATGAAATGTCAGGATAACTAACACCCATTCCATCTCTCTCTCGCTCTCTCAGCTGGAGCCAAACCAACAGGAGTTTTGCTCTAAAAAAGGTGAAATTCATTTTCAATCTACAGTATTTCATTATGAGTAGGTCTACATCTAGGTAAGGATCCGTATCTGTAACTTGATAGGACGACAGTGCGAGTCATCGTGAGAACTCATCGGTATTCTGTCCATCATGTGACCGATACCCCGGCTCGTGCCTAACTGGCTAGTCATTGGAACTTTTTGGGTTGTGGATGGATACATTAGAATAGCATACACTTTTGACGCGACTAAATGAAACGAAGCTCTAATGCAAGAACAGGACGAATTGACATTTAATGATTCAAATATACATTTCTCATTTTCATCAACAAAAACTCACGTGTCGGTAGGGAAGAGAGGACGACCGCGGCCAGTATCAACCTCCTCATCGTTGATGATTGATCCATTAAACTAATCAATATTATCTCGTCCAATTTATTATCTATTAAAAAAAAAAGACTTAAATAATCCTCCTAAACAGACTCCCCATTGTTCTGTCTTGTGTTTTGTCTTGAACACGGCTCCTTCCTTGTCCAACACCTTTCGGGAATTTGGTTTGATGGCTGCGGAGCCAGACAGTCCCCACCCCGAAACAGGTGCTGAATGTGACGTAGACAGGTGCTTCCTACCGCAGAATGGCAGGAAGACGCTATGAGAATACAGAATGAAAGCGACGGTAAATCTGTAATATGTTAATTCATTCGATATTTAAATAATTAATTTAATATATATATTAATATTCAGCCTTTTTTAAATGTGATTTAGGGTATTTTTTTACACATGACATTGTTAGGTAATAATTAGCCTACAGTGAGATGTTTTTACTTCGTTTGGAATACATTCATTCAAAAGGTTAATTTTTAATGTAAGATGAATATAATTTAAAAGGCAAAGACACTGTAGCCTACAACGGGTGAAGTGATCCAGGGGACAGGAGGTCTAGTATGAAACCACTGGATGTGACCAGTAGCCGAGACCCTGTGCTGACACAAACGTTGCTGACTTTATGACGGTTGTAGACGAGGGTGGGAATCCATTCAGTCCACATCACAATACTCCCATTCTAGTTGATTGATGGCAAACAGTGTAACAGCCAAACACCTGTAAACTAAGCAACCAATGTAGCAGCCTAACACCTGTAAACTAAGCAACCATTGGCTTAGTATCCCCCCCTTCTTTCTCCCTCCCCTTCTTTCTCTCTCCCTCCCCTTCTTTCTCTCTCCCTCCCCTTCTTTCTCTCTCCCTCCCCTTCTTTCTCCATTTCTCCCTCCCTCCCTGCCCTTCTTTCTCCCTCCCTCCCTCCCCTTCTTTCTCCATTTCTCCCTCCCTCCCTGCCCTTCTTTCTCCCTCCCTCCCTCCCCTTCTTTCTCCATTTCTCCCTCCCTCCCTGCCCTTCTTTCTCCATTTCTCCCTCCCTCCCTGCCCTTCTTTCTCCCTCCCTCCCCTTCTTTCTCCCTCCCTCCCTCCCCTTCTCCCCCCACCACCCTGTTTTGTGTGTTATCAGGCACTGTCTTGTGTAAACCTCTTAGCAGTGTTTTAGTGCCCTGTGAACATAGTTTCCCAATGGACAAAGCATGCAACCCCAGAACATTACCATGTGAATGTAAAGCCTATAAAGCCCCACAGGCCTGGGGCCAACAGGTCTGGTTCCCCCCAGCCGGCGACCGACAGGCTGCTTGTTCAACTCTGAGGAGACAACAGGTCTCGGAGCAGAGCCAGCGGCTCCCTGGTTCCCCCCAGCCGGGGGCCAACAGGTCTCAGAGCAGAGCCAGCAGCCCCCTGGTTCCCCCCAGCCGGGGACCGACAGGTCTCAGAGCAGAGCCAGCAGCCCCCTGGTTCCCCCCAGCCGGGGACCGACAGGCTGCTTGTTCAACTCTGAGGAGACAACAGGACTTAGGGCAGAGCCAGGTTGCCCCAAAATGGCATCCTATATTCCATATGTAGTGCACTACTTTTTGGGCTCTGGTCAAAAATAGTTTACAATGTAGGGAATAGTTTGCCATTTGCCCTGGTAAAAAAGTAGTGCACTATATATGAAACAGGTTGCAATTTGCCCCAGTAAAAAGTAGTGCACTATACAGGGAATAGGTTGCCATTTGCCCTGGTCAAAAGTAGTGCACTATATATGAAATAGGTTGCAATTTGTCCCAGTAAAAAGTAGTGCATTATACAGGGAATAGGTTGCCATTTGCCCCTGTCAAAAGTAGTGCACTATATATGAAATAGGTTGCAATTTGTCCCAGTAAAAAGTAGTGCATTATACAGGGAATAGGTTGCCATTTGCCCTGGTCAAAAGTAGTGCACTATATATGAAATAGGTTGCAATTTGCCCCAGTAAAAAGTAGTGCACTATACAAGGAATAGGTTGCCATTTGCCCCTGTCAAAAGTAGTGCACTATATATGAAATAGGTTGCAATTTGAGACGCACTCCCTGTCTCTCACCCAGGCCAACCAACCACTCTCACTACACCACTTAGTAGTACTCATAGACAATGTCCACAAATGGAAGTGTGTGTGTGTTTTTGTGCGTGCATGCTTGCAAACGTCTGTGTCTCTGTCTGTGTAGGTAAGGTATGTGGATGTAGGAATTCCTTAACAGATTGTTTCTCTCCCATGAGCACACCCACTCTACTCTGCACCTGCCCAGCTTTACCACTGGTGGTTTCCTGCTATTGTATTCTCATCCACAGAGGATGACAGCAGCTACTCTATCTTTCCTACTCAGTACTCAGTTGTATCCTGTCCCTGGGTTTCCAATATGGACCAGATGTTATTATTTGTAATGGAAATAAAACCTCCGAAGCGGTTTGACTTCTTGGACCAGTTTCCCGGAACCAGTTTGGGCTTAGTCCTAGTCTAAAAGCACGCTGCTTCTGTGTCCAGGAACCAGACCCCTTGTGTGCTACGGGTGTAACTGACAGAGTTGTTATGATCTATCTGACATAGTTGTTGTTATCTATCTGACGACATAGTTGTTGTTATCTATCTGACGACAGAGTTGTTGTTATCTATCTGACAGAGTTGTTGTTATCTATCTGACAGAGTTGTTGTTATCTATCTGACAGAGTTGTTGTTATCTATCTGACGACAGAGTTGTTGTTATCTATCTGACGACAGAGTTGTTGTTATCTATCTGACGACAGAGTTGTTGTTATCTATCTGACGACAGAGTTGTTGTTATCTATCTGACGACAGAGTTGTTGTTATCTATCTGACGACAGAGTTGTTGTTATCTAGCTGACAGAGTTGTTGTTATCTAGCTGACAGAGTTGTTGTTATCTAGCTGACAGAGTTGTTGTTATCTAGCTGACAGAGTTGTTGTTATCTAGCTGACAGAGTTGTTGTTATCCTCTCATAGAAGTGATGTCATCACTCCCCTCAGGCTAGCGTGTGTGTAAGCTCTGAGACTCTCAGGCCTAGGAAGGACTTGCTCAACCACATTCCTCACATACAACCCTGAGCTGAGTGGTCAGCCCCTCCCCAAACTCCCAACCCCAAGCCACATCATGAGTCGCCGGGCGGATAAAATCCAGCACCTCAGACACAACAGAGGACATGTTTATCAGAAAACAGAACAACTAACTGACCCACTTATATTAAGACTTTCTAGAGCATTCATATAGTCTTCATAAGAACTACATTATTGATTCACAAATAGTTTATAAAACATACCACAGTTTACAAGACGTACTTTACTACGATGATTTACAAGACATACTTTACTACGATGATTTACAAGACGTACTTTACTACAGTGATTTATAAGACATACTTTACTACGATGATTTATAAGACGTACTTTACTACCATAAAGACATAACACTTAAAGGGTGACAAAAGGTCCTTATAAACTGAATGAAGGACAGTGGAGAAGATGTGTAGATTAAGTAGACTTTATTGAATGAGATTGAAGCTGTCTGGTCAACAGTATTTGAGGTAAATGCTGTGGTTAAACTGCGTCTCTGGAGTTAAATAATAAATAGTTCATTAGGCATTAGTTTGTAACGGATGGTAAGTGTTATTGTATAAGTTATTATAACAAGGTAACCTAAAGGAGAAATACAACTTAAGTGTTTATTTATTTAACCTTTATTTAACTAGGCAAGTCAGTTAAGAACAAATTCTTATTTTCAATGACGGCCTAGGAACAGTGGGTTAACTGCCTTTTCAGGGGCAGAACGACAGATTTGTACCTTGTCAGCTCGGGGATTTGAACTTGCAACGTTTCGGTTACTAGTCCAACACTAACCACTAGGCTACCCTGCCGCCGTTTAGTGTTCACCAACATGGACTTTCCAAGATACTGTCTGTTTTCAGACTGTGTGTGTGTGTGTGTGTGTGTGTGTGTGTGTGTGTGTGTGTGTGTGTGTGTGTGTGTGTGTGTGTGTGTGTGTGTGTGTGTGTGTGTGTGTGTGTGTGTGTGTGTGTGTGTGTGTGTGTGTGTGATTACCAGATCTCTTAGAGTAACAGTCAGTTGGTGATGATCATAAATAGACAAAGCCATTGTTGCCTGTCGCCTATGACTTCAACTCCGTGAAACAACGTCTCATTGACAGACAGGGAGCTGGGCTGTGAAACAACCGTCTCATTGACACACAGGAACACGATGACATAGAACAAGCATAGAAAGAAAATAACATAGAAAAGAACAAAAGCTATGAACAATAACTACACTGAAAGAAGTGGAAAAAAACAACACTAAACATGAACAATTGTAACGAATCCTTCTACAAGTTTTGCAGGCGTGAGAAAGAGCTGTGTGTGTGTGTGTGTGTGTGTGTGTGTGTGTGTGTGTGTGTGTGTGTGTGTGTGTGTGTGTGTGTGTGTGTGTGTGTGTGTGTGTGTGTGTGTGTGTGTGTGTGTGTGTGTGTGTGTGTAAGTGCTAATGAGTGTGTGTAAGTGCTAATGAGTGGAGATAAAGTTGTGTGTTTAGCGGTTTACACAACAATGATAAGAACTAAACACACCTTGGTTATCTTATCTTAAACACACACAGACATACCCACAAGTGCTTTCAGTTCCACTTGCACAATCATTTACTGCATTGTAATCACAACATGATTTAACACAGAGACAGGCAGAGTTGATAAACTATGTATAAAACTATTATAAACCAAATACAGTCTTGGAAGGATAGATGGCACATAATCACAACCCAGTACATTTACGTCATTTAGCAGACGCTCTTATCCAGAGCGACTTACAGGAGCGATTAGGGTTAAGTGCCTTGCTCAAGGGCACATCAACACATTTCTTTTCACCTAGTCGGCTCGAGGATTTGAACCACCGACCTTTCGCTCTTAACCGCTAAGCTACCTGCCGTCCCTAAAGTTCCAGTTTCTCTCCCCGGCTCTGTTAGTAGTACCCTCTAGTCCAAACTTACTGGGTATAACCCACATTGTATCATTGCATTAAACACAATGATTAAGAAACACTGTGTCCTCTATCCACAGAGTCAAGGCCAAACAAGGCCAACAGGTGCTTTACAATGGCTCTGAAAAACTCAATGGTACGGGGGATCCACACCATTCACACTACAGAATCCAAACGTTGTCTCAACGGCGGCCTTCCACCGTGACTGGGCAGTGGTGGTGGTGCAGGCAGTGGCAGAAACTCCAGAGTGACATCATCATTCAGCGACTTCACAGAGAGAGCGTTGCACTGTGTAGAGGTGGCAGTGACAGAAACTCCGGAATGACATCGTCATTCAGTGTGTGTTGTTAGTGAGAGAGGAGAATAGAATGGAGAAGACAGGGAGATGGAGAAACTATTCACTCTGACACACAAAAGAGCAGACAGGAATAAGCACCATACTTCGTCTCACACACACACACACACACACACACACACCAATACACACATCCACCAATACACACACACACAGTGCTATTTGTCCTGTGCATCCAGAGGTCTTTGTCACAGCTCTGAACATTACTCTTCTTCTTAGGTCATGGTGACTGATGTGTATCTGAAGCCTGATCAGACCGTCCCACGTCCTGTGCCATGGTCAGTCCAGTGGTTGTACTGCCTGTCAGTCAGAGGTAGCCATTCCCTCTGCTGGTCACTGACCTCTCCATGGGGTTCTCTGCTTGCCCAGTGTGCTCTGAGAACCCCTCTCCTCCCCAGTGTGGGGTGATGGGGGGGTAGAGGATGATCCCCAGGGTGGGGTGATGGGGGGGGGGGGGAGGATGATTCCCAGTGTCTTTTCCAGTGTCTGTATGTGTCCTCTCCAGGCATCAAACTATGAGAGAATCTCTGCTAAGAAGAGTGCTCTGTTAAAAGAAAACAGCAAGAGAGCTTCACGTTAGTCACGTGTGTGTAGAGTGATGGAAGCTGTGCTTTGTGCTCATTTGGCCCAGTGTAACGGTGAAAAGACCCCGCTCGTCTCAGCCAAGCTCTGTCAGTTAGTTGGGAGAAGAGCAGCAAGCCCAGCTCTGTCAGTTAGTTGGGAGAGGGGCAGCAAGCCCAGCTCTGTCAGTTAGTTGGGAGAAGAGCAGCAAGCCCAGCTCTGTCAGTTAGTTGGGAGAAGAGCAGCAAGCCCAGCTCTGTCAGTTAGTTGGGAGAAGAGCAGCAAGCCCAGCTCTGTCAGTTAGTTGGGAGAAGCAAGCCCAGCAGTTAGTTGGGAGAGGCAGCCCCCAGCTCTGTCAGTTAGTTGGGAGAGGAGCAGCAAGCCCAGCTCTGTCAGTTAGTTGGGAGAGGGGCAGCAAGCCCAGCTCTGTCAGTTAGTTGGGAGAGGGGCAGCAAGCCCAGCTCTGTCAGTTAGTTGGGAGAGGAGCAGCAAGCCCAGCTCTGTCAGTTAGTTGGGAGAGGAGCAGCAAGCCCAGCTCTGTCAGTTAGTTGGGAGAGGAGCAGCAAGCCCAGCTCTGTCAGTTAGTTGGGAGAGGAGTAGCAAGCCCAGCTCTGTCAGTTAGTTGGGAGAGGGGCAGCAAGCACAGCTCTGTCAGTTAGTTGGGAGAGGGGCAGCAAGCCCAGCTCTGTCAGTTAGTTGGGAGAGGGGCAGCAAGCCCAGCTCTGTCAGTTAGTTGGGAGAGGGGCAGCAAGCCCAGCTCTGTCAGTTAGTTGGGAGAGGAGCAGCAAGCCCAGCTCTGTCAGTTAGTTGGGAGAGGGGCAGCAAGCCCAGCTCTGTCAGTTAGTTGGCTGAGGGGCAGCAAGCAGGCAGAATACGAAGGACAAGTGAGGTCAGGCTCTGGGGTCACATTGGGGGCACAAAGGTTACAAAGAGATTTCACCTGGCTCTGCCATTTCAACTGAGGTAAAAAAAAATGTTAGAAAGCTGAACACTACGCTGGCATTAGCCATGTAGTGGTAGTAGTAGTAGTGTAGTAGTAGTAGTAGTAGTGGTAGTGGTAGTAGTAGTGGTAGTGGTAGTGGTAGTAGTAGTAGTAGTGGTAGTGGTCGTGGTAGTAGTAGGTAGTAGTAGTGGTAGTGGTAGTGGTAGTGGTGGTAGTAATATGTGAAGTTGAACAAATGTGATATCTAATCACCTGTGCCTTTTAATTGTAACTGATAGCAGACAAATGGAGTTAGATCCATAAAAGTCCATATAAACACAGTTGTAAACCATTAGATTAGAAAAACAAATAAGGGAATAAGAAACCCCCCAAAGTAGTTCAGGTTTAGATCTTGACAATAGTTTTCCAGCTTTTCATATTATGGTCTGATTCTGCTTATCTCTCTGGCTAAGAGGCACAGGTGCAATGACTTCTAAAACAGATTCCTTTCTCACCTGAGTCACAGTATATCTGTTAAGGTGAGCCTCCATACCTGAGAAAGATGAGCATAAGCTTATCTCTTGTCTTACCTTAAAGGGATACTTGGGGATTTTGGCAATGAAGCCCTTTATCTACTTCCCCAGTCAGATTAACTCATGGATACCAATTTTATGTCTCTGCATTCAGTAGTTTTGCAAACCAATGCTAACTAGTGTTGCTAGCAGTTACCATAGACGTCCAGTCATTGTGCTAACGCTAGTTAGCATCTTCATTCAAACTGCACGCAGAGACAAAAATGGTATCCACAAGTTAATCCTTACTCTGGTGAAGTAGATAAAGGGATTCATTGACAAAATCCTGAGGTATCCCTTTAAGCAGTCTTAGCGACAGTACTGTATGAGCATAGGGACATCTTTGCCCTGAATAAGTAGTCTCAACTATAGTACAGTATCTCTCCAGTGTATTTCTACTGTGGATGAAGTGAACCCATACTGGGTGTACCCTAAATGTAGCTCACCACTTTCCGGGGCTTATCCCGCTCCTCTCCGCTCTCCTGCTGTAGGGTATGGGCGTGGCTATGGGTGGAGCCTCCGTTGGAGGGGCGGGAAGAATGGGTGGAGGGGCGAGGGGAGGGGGAGGGGCGCTCAGCGGCTCTGAACCGCTCTAACGCAGTCTGGCAGTACGGGGGTAGAGAGTCTTCTCCCCGTGAGTCTAATACCAACTCCACCTCCCTGTTGCTAGGACAACGGCTATGGTGACGCTCGCCGCCACTGCCGCTGCTCTTCTTAGAACCCTTAGAACCCTTAGAACCCTTAGAGGTGTGTCTGAGGGCGTGTCCTCTTCGCTGCGCCCCCTCCCCCCCTATCACCTCCACTGTCACTGGCCCCACCCCGTCTGGTCTTGCGCTCCAAAAGAGTGCTCAGGAGTTCGTCATCGTAGTCCCGCCCCGTGGGCTCTGGCGAGGAGGGGGAGGAGGGGCGGGGGGTTTAGGGGGTCGCTGCTCCAACTCGTTGTCCCACGTGCCCCGTCTCTTCTTGGGCGAGGGTGGCGGACTGCGTTGTCGGTTTCCCTGACGATCTCCATGGCAATCCTCTTGGCGATCTCGTTCTCGCCAAGTCTCTGCGCGGTCATCGCAATCTCTGTTGTCACGGTAACCACGTTTCGTCGTCTTGTCCCGGTAAGAAGGTGGACAGTATTCCCGATCTCGATCCCTATCCCGGTCACCTTCTCGTTCCCGCAGCTCCAGTCTCTCGTACTCCTGGTCGGTGTCTCTGATGTCCCTGACAGTGAGCTCCTCCCTGGGGCCTCTCTGTCTGTAGCACTGGGAAAACTCCTCCAGCTCATCCAGAGAGCCTGACTTCCCACCCAGGAGGAAGGCCTTACGCTGCAGGTGCTCTGAACGAGGGTTCCACCTGGACATAACATCTCATTAGGAACTTAGAACATGCAGATCATGCAGAACGCACACACACACATACACACACAACCCCTATGAAGACACACACACACACAACCCCTATGAAGACACACACACACACACGCACACACACACACAACCCCTATGAAGACACACGCACACACACAACCCCTATGAAGACACACACACACACACGCACACACACACACAACCCCTATGAAGACACACACACACACACAACCCCTATGAAGACACACACACAACCCCTATGAAGACACACACACACACACAACCCCACTGACCTCCAAACACACAACACAACCCCTATGAAGACACACGCACACACACACACACAACCCCTATGAAGACACACACACACAACCCCTATGAAGACACACGCACACAACCCCCACTCCCCTCCATACACAGTCAGTCCTAAGGCGTTTATGGAAACCTGCTGTTATTATCATGATGATGGTCCTCCTCAATGCTGCGGTTGCGGCGGTGCTGGTAGCGTGTGGGGCGACGGGTCTGAGAGGAGGACGAGGGATGATGGAGGTCAGGGATGTCTTCCAGGTCACGGTCGTGGTCAGGGATGGCTGGCAGGGCATTCTTCTGTATCTGGCGGTAAGACTGACGGAAACCCCCTGTATCCACCTCATGGAGAGAACTGAGCTCTGAGATACTGCAGGCTGAGGAAGAGGAGAGGGAAGGGGGAGGAGGAGAAAAGGAGGGGTGGAGACATGAGTACGTTTCTGTATTTATGATACTATGAATCACAGTGTTAGTATCACAGTGACTAGGCCTAAGATAAGATGCCAGGTGAATGAAGAATCCAGTTGACATGCACAGAACATATAGAGAGAGGAAGTCCTAGATGAAAAACCTCTAAAACAAACAGACACATTACAATAGGTCTTCTTTTACAGACTGTCTTTGACACACAAGGCCAACACATCCAATCGGAGAAAGAAAACAATCTACCAGCAGTTGATGAGGATTGGAGGAATTAGAGGAATTTATCATTAGATGAGGATCAACAAGGTGGTGATGTACGGATAGCGTGAGACTGGCTCAACAAAACGAGGAAGAATCAGGCGTGTTGTCTTTATGAAGTAGGAGGAATCAGGTGTGTTGTCTTTATGTAGTAGGATGAATCAGGTGTGTTCTCTTTATGAAGAAAGAATCAGGTGTGTTGTCTTTATGAAGTAGGATAATCAGGTGTGTTGTCTTTATGAAATCAGGTGTGTTGTCTTTGAAGTAGGAGTCAGGATGAAATAGGAGGAATCAGGCGTGTTGTCTTTATGTAGTAGGAGGAATCAGGTGTGTTGTCTTTATGTAGTAGGAGGAATCAGGTGTGTTGTCTTTATGAAGTAGGAGGAATCAGGTGTGTTGTCTTTATGAAGTAGGATGAATCAGGTGTGTTGTCTTTATGAAGTAGGAAATCAGGTGTGTTGTCTTTAATCAGGTGTGTTGTCTTTATGAAGTAGGAGGAATCAGGTGTGTTGTCTTTAGGAGGAATGAAATAGGAGGAATCAGGTGTGTTGTCTTTATGAAGTAGGAGGAATCAGGTGTGTTGTCTTTATGAAGTAGGAGGAATCAGGTGTGTTGTCTTTATGAAGTAGGAGGAATCAGGTGTGTTGTCTTTAGTAAGGAATAGGAGGAATCAGGTGTGTTGTCTTTAGTAGGAGGAATCAGGTGTGTTGTCTTTAGGTAAGGAATCAGGTGTGTTGTCTTTATGAAGTAGGAGGAATCAGGTGTGTTGTCTTTATGAAGTAGGAGGAATCAGGTGTGTTGTCTTTATGAAGTAGGAGGAATCAGGTGTGTTGTCTTTATGAAGTAGGAGGAATCAGGTGTGTTGTCTTTATGAAGTAGGAGGAATCAGGTGTGTTGTCTTTATGAAGTAGGAGGAATCAGGTGTGTTGTCTTTAGGTGTGTTGTCTTTAGAAGTAGGAGGAATCAGGTGTGTTGTCTTTATAGGATGAATCAGGTGTGTTGTCTTTAGGGATGAATCAGGTGTGTTGTCTTTATGAAGTAGGATGAATCAGGTGTGTTGTCTTTATGAAGTAGGAAGAATCAGGTGTGTTGTCTTTAGAAAGTAGGAAATCAGGTGTGTTGTCTTTATGAAGTAGGAAGAATCAGGTGTGTTGTCTTTAGAAAGTAGGAGGAATCAGGTGTGTTGTCTTTAGAAATAGGAAGAATCAGGTGTGTTGTCTTTAGGAAGTAGGAGGAATCAGGTGTGTTCTCTTTATGAAGTAGGAAGAATCAGGTGTGTTGTCTTTAGAAGTAGGAGGAATCAGGTGTGTTGTCTTTAGGAAGTAGGAAGAATCAGGTGTGTTGTCTTTATGAAGTAGGAGGAATCAGGTGTGTTGTCTTTATGAAGTAGGAGAATCAGGTGTGTTGTCTTTAGGAAGTAGGAAATCAGGTGTGTTGTCTTTAGGAAAGTAGGAGGAATCAGGTGTGTTGTCTTTATGATTTCAAATCAAACACATTTTATTGGTCACATATTTAGCAGATGTTATTGCGGGTGTAGCGAAATGCTTGTGCAGTTGCAGGAGAAGAGAGAAGAGGAGCACTGTTGAAGCTAGGATTTCAGAGAGTAGTGTGTAGGCAGAGGTTATTTCAGAATGGATTTCAGAGAGTAGTGTGTAGGCAGAGGTTATTTCAGAATGGATTTCAGAGAGTAGTGTGTAGGCAGAGGTTATTTCAGAATGGATTTCAGAGAGTAGTGTGTAGGCAGAGGTTATTTCAGAATGGATTTCAGAGAGTAGTGTGTAGGCAGAGGATTTCAGAATGGATTTCAGAGAGTAGTGTGTAGGCAGAGGTTATTTCAGAATGGATTTCAGAGAGTAGTGTGTAGGCAGAGGTTATTTTTCAGAATGGATTTCAGAGAGTAGTGTGTAGGCAGAGGTTATTTCAGAATGGATTTCAGAGAGTAGTGTGTAGGCAGAGGTTATTTCAGAATGGATTTCAGAGAGTAGTGTGTAGGCAGAGGTTATTTCAGAATGGATTTCATGCAGATTATAGCTAGAGTATAAAAAGCATGTTGACTCTGTCCAACACAGGGGTTGTCTGTCTGTAGGGCTAACAGCCATGAGTCAGGTTGATTTCAGAGTGGATTTGATTTCACAGAGGATGAGTGTAGTAGATTATAAATCCTGCTGAGTCTACACAGGGCAGGGTAACTATCTGTCTGTCTGTAGGGCTTACAGCCATGATACATGCAGAAGTTGATTTCAGACAGAGTAGAGTATAGGGTGTATTGAGTCTGTCTGTCTGTCGGGCTTACAGTCGTGGTTCTGGGACTTGGCCGGGTGGAAAAGAGCCAGCTGTTTCTCTACATGCTGCAACACCTTCAGAGAGTCCCGACCCAGAGAGGACTGATCCAGAGTAGACTGCAGCCGGTACACAGGCCGCACTGAGACGTATATGAGACAACAAACACTTGTCAGGCAGGAGAGGAGAGACAGGCCTCGCTACAACAAACTGTTGGACTCTGTATGAGCTTTCTACACGTTCAACAAGGTGAAGAAATGGCTGTTCAACTATATCAGTATGTTTCTTATATTGCTGCTTTAAATGAAGTTAAAAATGAAAAGGCAGCTTGTTAACATTTAAAACATCAGAACATCAATAGACAACACCAGACCCAGTACCCACCTCCAGCTGCACTGTTCTCTGACACAGAGGGAGGAGCGGACATCAATAGCAACACCAGACCCAGTACAACACCAGACCCAGTACCCACCTCCAGCTGCACTGTTCTCTGACACAGAGGGAGGAGCGGACATCAATAGACAACACCAGACCCAGTACCCACCTCCAGCTGCACTGTTCTCTGACACAGAGGGAGGAGCGGACATCAATAGACAACACCAGACCCAGTACCCACCTCCAGCTGCACTGTTCTCTGACACAGAGGGAGGAGCGGACATCAACAACACCAGACAACACCAGACCCAGACACAGAGGGAGGAGCGGACATCAATACCCACCTCCAGCTGCACTGTTCTCTGACACAGAGGGAGGAGCGGACATCAATAGCTGCACACACAGAGGGAGGAGCCAGACCCAGTACCCACCTCCAGCTGCACTGTTCTCTGACACAGAGGGAGGAGCGGACATCAATAGACAACACCAGACCCAGTCCAGCCCACACAGAGGGAGGAGCGGACTCCCAGCTGCACTGTTCTCTGACACAGAGGGAGGAGCGGACATCAATACACAGACAACACCAGACCCAGTACCCACCTCCAGCTGCACTGTTCTCTGACACAGAGGGAGGAGCGGACATCAATAGACAACACCAGACCCAGTACCCACCTCCAGCTGCACTGTTCTCTGACACAGAGGGAGGAGCGGACATCAATAGACAACACCAGACCCAGTACCCACCTCCAGCTGCACTGTTCTCTGACACAGAGGGAGGAGCGGACAACACCAGACCCAGTACCCACCTCCAGCTGCACTGTTCTCTGACACAGAGGGAGCGACATGGGGACCACCAGACCCAGTACCCACCTCCAGCTGCACTGTTCTCTGACACAGAGGGAGGAGCGGACAACACAGACCCATACCCACCTCCAGCTGGGACACAGAAGCCCTGCTCCTCAACCCACCTCCAGCTGCACTGTTCTCTGACACAGAGGGAGGAGCGGACAGCAATCTGAGACCAGACCCAGACCCACCTCCAGCTGCACTGTTCTCTGACACAGAGGAGGAGCGGACATCAAAAGTAGACATTCATCAGACTTCAGGTATTCCACCTCCAGCTGGTAATACTGACACAGAGGAGGAGCGAACATTCATCACTTCAGGTATTCAACACCAGACCCAGTATTCCAGACTCCAGCTGCACTGTTCTACTGACACAGAGGAGGAACATTCATCACTTCAGGTATTCCACCTCCACAGGTAATCTGACACAGAGGAGGAGCGGACATTCATCACTTCAGGTATTCCAGACTCCACAGGTAATACTGGAGGAGGAACATTCATCACTTCAGGTATTCCAGACTCCAGCAGGTAACATACTGGAGGAGGAACATTCATCACTTCAGGTATTCCAGACTACACAGGTAATACCAGGTATTCCAGACTCCACAGGTAATACTGGAGGAGGACCATTCATCACTTCAGGTATTCCAGACTCCACAGGTAATACTTCAGGTATTCCAGACACAGGTAATACTGGAGATGGAACATTCATCACTTCAGGTATTCCAGACTCCACAGGTAATACTGGAGAGGAACATTCATCACTTCAGGAAGACACAGGTAATACAGGAGGAACATTCATCACTTCAGGTATTCCACACTCCACAGGGAGGAGGAACATTCATCACTTCAGGTATTCCAGACTCCACAGGTAATACTTCAGGTATTCATTCATCACTCCCACAGGTAATACTGGAGGAGGAACATTCATCACTTCAGGTGTTCCAGACTCCAGGTAATACTGGAGGAGGAACATTCATCACTTCAGGTATTCCACACTCCACAGGTACTCCATCACTTCAGGTAAGACTACTGGAGGAGGAACATTCATCACTTCAGGTATTCCAGACTAATACTTCACCAGACTCCACAGGTAATACTGGAGGAGGAACATTCATCACTTCAGGTATTCCAGACTCCACAGGTAATACTGGAGGAGGAACATTCATCACTTCAGGTATTCCAGACTCCACAGGTAATACTGGAGATGGAACATTCATCACTTCAGGTATTCCAGACTCCACAGGTAATACTGGAGGAGGAACTCCACAGGTAATCATCACTTCAGGTATTCCACACTCCACAGGTAATACTGGAGGAGGAACATTCATCACTTCAGGTATTCCAGACTCCACAGGTAATACTTCAGGTAATACTGGAGATGGAACATTCATCACTTCAGGTATTCCAGACTCCACAGGTAATACTGGAGGAGGAACATTCATCACTTCAGGTATTCCAGACTCCACAGGTAATACTGGAGGAGGAACATTCATCACTTCAGGTATTCCACACTCCACAGGTAATACTGGAGGAGGAACATTCATCACTTCAGGTATTCCAGACTCCACAGGTAATAACATTCAGGTATTCCAGACTCCACAGGTAATACTGGTATTCCAGGAACATTCAACATTCACACTCAGGTATTCCAGACTCCACAGGTAATACTGGAGACATTCATCACTTCAGGTATTCCAGACTCCACAGGTAATACTGGAGGAGGAACATTCATCACTTCAGGTATTCCAGACTCCACAGGTAATACTGGAGATGGAACATTCATCACTTCAGGTATTCCAGACTCCACAGGTAATACTGGAGGTATTCCAACATTCATCACTTCAGGTATTCCAGACTCCACAGGTAATACTGGAGGATGGAACATTCATCACTTCAGGTATTCCAGACTCCACAGGTAATACTAGGAGGAACATTCATCACTTCAGGTATTCCAGACTCCACAGGTAATACTGGAGGAGGAACATTCATCACTTCAGGTATTCCAGACACTCCACAGGTAATACTGGAGAGGAACATTCATCACTTCAGGTATTCCAGACTCAGGTAATACTTCAGGTATTCCAGACTCCACAGGTAATACTGGAGGAGGAACATTCATCACTTCAGGTATTCCAGACTCCACAGGTAATACTTAAGGTATTCCAGACTCCACAGGTAATACTGGAGGAGGAACATTCATCACTTCAGGTATTCCAGACTCCACAGGTAATACTTAAGGTATTCCAGACTCCACAGGTAATACTGGAGGAGGAACATTCATCACTTCAGGTAATACTGGAGGAGGAACATTCATCACTTCAGGTATTCCAGACTCCACAGGTAATACTGGAGGAGGAACATTCATCACTTCAGGTATTCCAGACTCCACAGGTAATACTTCTGGAGGAGGAACATTCATCACTTCAGGTATTCCAGACTCCACAGGTAATACTGGAGGATTCCAGAACATTCATCACTTCAGGTATTCCAGACTCCACAGGTAATACTTCAGGTATTCCAGACTCCACAGGTAATACTGGAGATGGAACATTCATCACTTCAGGTATTCCAGACTCCACAGGTAATACTGGAGGAGCAACATTCATCACTTCAGGTATTCCAGACTACACAGGTAATACTGGAGGAGGAACATTCATCACTTCAGGTATTCCACACTCCACAGGTAATACTGGAGGAGGAACATTCATCACTTCAGGTATTCCAGACTACACAGGTAATACTTCAGGTATTCCAGACTCCACAGGTAATACTGGAGGAGGAACATTCATCACTTCAGGTATTCCAGACTCCACAGGTAATACTTCAGGTATTCCAGACTCCACAGGTAATACTGGAGATGGAACATTCATCACTTCAGGTATTCCAGACTCCACAGGTAATACTGGAGGAGGAACATTCATCACTTCAGGTATTCCAGACTACACAGGTAATACTGGAGGAGGAACATTCATCACTTCAGGTATTCCACACTCCACAGACTCCACAGTAATACTGGAGGAGGAACATTCATCACTTCAGGTATTCCAGACTCCACAGGTAATACTTCAGGTATTCCAGACTCCACAGGTAATACTGGAGATGGAACATTCATCACTTCAGGTATTCCACACTCCACAGGTAATACTGGAGGAGGAACATTCATCACTTCAGGTATTCCAGACTACACAGGTAATACTGGAGGAGGAACATTCATCACTTCAGGTATTCCAGACTACACAGGTAATACTTAAGGTATTCCAGACTCCACAGGTAATACTGGAGGAGGAACATTCATCACTTCAGGTATTCCAGACTCCACAGGTAATACTTAAGGTATTCCAGACTCCACAGGTAATACTGGAGGAGGAACATTCATCACTTCAGGTATTCCAGACTCCACAGGTAATACTGGAGGAGGAACATTCATCACTTCAGGTATTCCAGACTACACAGGTAATACTGGAGGAGGAACATTCATCACTTCAGGTATTCCACACTCCACACTGGAGGAGGAACATTCATCACTTCAGATATTCCAGACTCCACAGGTAATACTTCAGGTATTCCAGACTCCACAGGTAATACTGGAGATGGAACATTCATCACTTCAGGTATTCCACACTCCACAGGTAATACTGGAGATGGAACATTCATCACTTCAGGTATTCCACACTCCACAGGTAATACTGGAGATGGAACATTCATTACTTCAGGTGTTCCAGACTACACAGGTAATACTGGAGGAGGAACATTCATCACTTCAGGTATTCCACACTCCACAGGTAATACTGGAGATGGAACATTCATCACTTCAAGTATTCCACACTCCACAGGTAATACTGGAGATGGAACATTCATCACTTCAGGTATTCCACACTCCACAGGTAATACTGGAGGAGGAACATTCATCACTTCAGGTATTCCACACTCCACAGGTAATACTGGAGATGGAACATTCATCACTTCAGGTATTCCACACTCCACAGGTAATACTGGAGGAGGAACATTCATCACTTCAGGTATTCCACACTCCACAGGTAATACTGGAGATGGAACATTCATCACTTCAGGTATTCCACACTCCACAGGTAATACTGGAGGAGGAACATTCATCACTTCAGGTATTCCACACTCCACAGGTAATACTGGAGATGGAACATTCATCACTTCAGGTATTCCACACTCCACAGGTAATACTGGAGGAGGAACATTCATCACTTCAGGTATTCCACACTCCACAGGTAATACTGGAGATGGAACATTCATCACTTCAGGTATTCCACACTCCACAGGTAATACTGGAGGAGGAACATTCATCACTTCAGGTATTCCACACTCCACAGGTAATACTGGAGATGGAACATTCATCACTTCAGGTATTCCACACTCCACAGGTAATACTGGAGGGGGAACATTCATCACTTCAGGTATTCCAGACTCCACAGGTAATACTGGAGGAGGAACATTCATCACTTCAGGTATTCCACACTCCACAGGTAATACTGGAGGAGGAACATTCATCACTTCAGGTATTCCACACTACACAGGTAATACTGGAGGAGGAACATTCATCACTTCAGGTATTCCAGACTACACAGGTAATACTTCAGGTATTCCAGACTCCACAGGTAATACTGGAGGAGGAACATTCATCACTTCAGGTATTCCAGACTACACAGGTAATACTGGAGGAGGAACATTCATCACTTCAGGTATTCCACACTCCACATGTAATACTGGAGGAGGAACATTCATCACTTCAGGTATTCCAGACTCCACAGGTAATACTGGAGATGGAACATTCATCACTTCAGGTATTCCACACTCCACAGGTAATACTGGAGGAGGAACATTCATCACTTCAGGTATTCCAGACTACACAGGTAATACTGGAGGAGGAACATTCATCACTTCAGGTATTCCAGACTACACAGGTAATACTTCAGGTATTCCAGACTCCACAGGTAATACTGGAGGAGGAACATTCATCACTTCAGGTATTCCAGACTCCACAGGTAATACTTCAGGTATTCCAGACTCCACAGGTAATACTGGAGATGGAACATTCATCGCTTCAGGTATTCCAGACTCCACAGGTAATACTGGAGGAGCAACATTCATCACTTCAGGTATTCCACACTCCACATGTAATACTGGAGGAGGAACATTCATCACTTCAGGTATTCCAGACTCCACAGGTAATACTGGAGGAGCAACATTCATCACTTCAGGTATTCCAGACTACACAGGTAATACTGGAGGAGGAACATTCATCACTTCAGGTATTCCACACTCCACAGGTAATACTGGAGGAGGAACATTCATCACTTCAGGTATTCCAGACTACACAGGTAATACTTCAGGTATTCCAGACTCCACAGGTAATACTGGAGGAGGAACATTCATCACTTCAGGTATTCCAGACTCCACAGGTAATACTTCAGGTATTCCAGACTCCACAGGTAATACTGGAGATGGAACATTCATCACTTCAGGTATTCCAGACTCCACAGGTAATACTGGAGGAGGAACATTCATCACTTCAGGTATTCCAGACTACACAGGTAATACTGGAGGAGGAACATTCATCACTTCAGGTATTCCACACTCCACATGTAATACTGGAGGAGGAACATTCATCACTTCAGGTATTCCAGACTCCACAGGTAATACTTCAGGTATTCCAGACTCCACAGGTAATACTGGAGATGGAACATTCATTACTTCAGGTGTTCCAGACTACACAGGTAATACTGGAGGAGGAACATTCATCACTTCAGGTATTCCACACTCCACAGGTAATACTGGAGATGGAACATTCATCACGTCAGGTATTCCAAACTACACAGGTAATACTGGAGGAGGAACATTCATCACTTCAGGTATTCCACACTCCACAGGTAATACTGGAGATGGAACATTCATCACTTCAGGTATTCCACACTCCACAGGTAATACTGGAGGAGGAACATTCATCACTTCAGGTATTCCAGACTCCACAGGTAATACTTCAGGTATTCCAGACTCCACAGGTAATACTGGAGATAGAACATTCATCACTTCAGGTATTCCAGACTCCACAGGTAATACTGGAGGAGGAACATTCATCACTTCAGGTATTCCAGACTACACAGGTAATACTGGAGGAGGAACATTCATCACTTCAGGTATTCCACACTCCACAGGTAATACTGGAGGAGGAACATTCATCACTTCAGGTATTCCACACTCCACATGTAATACTGGAGGAGGAACATTCATCACTTCAGGTATTCCAGACTCCACAGGTAATACTTCAGGTATTCCAGACTCCACAGGTAATACTGGAGGAGGAACATTCATCACTTCAGGTATTCCACACTCCACAGGTAATACTGGAGGAGGAACATTCATCACTTCAGGTATTCCACACTCCACAGGTAATACTGGAGGAGGAACATTCATCACTTCAGGTATTCCACACTCCACATGTAATACTGGAGGAGGAACATTCATCACTTCAGGTATTCCACACTCCACAGGTAATACTTCAGGTATTCCAGACTCCACAGGTAATACTGGAGATGGAACATTCATCACTTCAGGTATTCCACACTCCACAGGTAATACTGGAGGAGGAACATTCATCACTTCAGGTATTCCAGACTACACAGGTAATACTGGAGGAGGAACATTCATCACTTCAGGTATTCCAGACTACACAGGTAATACTTCAGGTATTCCAGACTCCACAGGTAATACTGGAGGAGGAACATTCATCACTTCAGGTATTCCAGACTCCACAGGTAATACTTCAGGTATTCCAGACTCCACAGGTAATACTGGAGATGGAACATTCATCACTTCAGGTATTCCAGACTCCACAGGTAATACTGGAGGAGGAACATTCATCACTTCAGGTATTCCAGACTACACAGGTAATACTGGAGGAGGAACATTCATCACTTCAGGTATTCCACACTCCACATGTAATACTGGAGGAGGAACATTCATCACTTCAGGTATTCCAGACTCCACAGGTAATACTTCAGGTATTCCAGACTCCACAGGTAATACTGGAGATGGAACATTCATCACTTCAGGTATTCCAGACTCCACAGGTAATACTTCAGGTATTCCAGACTCCACAGGTAATACTTCAGGTATTCCAGACTCATTTACATTTACATTTACATTACATTTAAGTCATTTAGCAGACGCTCTTATCCAGAGCGACTTACAAATTGGTGCATTCACCTTATGACATCCAGTGGGACAGTCACTTAACAATAGTGCATCTAAAACTTAGGGGGTGGGGTGAGAGGGATTACTTATCCTATCCTAGGTATTCCTTAAAGAGGTGGGGTTTCAGGTGTCTCCGGAAGGTGGTGATTGACTCCGCTGTCCTGGCGCCGTGAGGGAGTTTGTTCCACCATTGGGGGGCCAGGGCAGCGAACAGTTTTGACTGGGCTGAGCGGGAGCTGTACTTCCTCAGTGGTAGGGAGGCGAGCAGGCCAGAGGTGGATGAACGCAGTGCCCTTGTTTGGGTGTAGGGCCTGAACAGAGCCTGGAGGTACTGAGGTGCCGTTCCCCTCACAGCTCCGTAGGCAAGCACCATGGTCTTGTAGCGGATGCGAGCTTCAACTGGAAGCCAGTGGAGAGAACGGAGGAGCGGGGTGACGTGAGAGAACTTGGGAAGGTTGAACACCAGACGGGCTGCGGCGTTCTGGATGAGTTGAAGGGGTTTAATGGCACAGGCAGGGAGCCCAGCCAACAGCGAGTTGCAGTAATCCAGACGGGAGATGACAAGTGCCTGGATTAGGACCTGCGCCGCTTCCTGTGTGAGGCAGGGTCGTACTCTGCGGATGTTGTAGAGCATGAACCTACAGGAACGGGCCACCGCCTTGATGTTGGTGGAGAACGACAGGGTGTTGTCCAGGATCACGCCAAGGTTCTTGGCGCTCTGGGAGGAGGACACAATGGAGTTGTCAACCGTGATGGCGAGATCATGGAACGGGCAGTCCTTCCCCGGGAGGAAGAGCAGCTCCGTCTTGCCGAGGTTCAGCTTGAGGTGGTGATCCGTCATCCACACTGATATGTCTGCCAGACATGCAGAGATGCGATTCGCCACCTGGTCATCAGAAGGGGGAAAGGAGAAGATTAATTGTGTGTCGTCTGCATAGCAATGATAAGAGAGACCATGTGAGGTTATAACAGAGCCAAGTGACTTGGTGTATAGCGAGAATAGGAGAGGGCCAAGAACAGAGCCCTGGGGGACACCAGTGGTGAGAGCGCGTGGTGAGGAGACAGATTCTCGCCACGCCACCTGGTAGGAGCGACCTGTCAGGTAGGACGCAATCCAAGCGTGGGCCGCGCCGGAGATGCCCAACTCGGAGAGGGTGGAGAGGAGGATCTGATGGTTCACAGTATCGAAGGCAGCCGATAGATCTAGAAGGATGAGAGCAGAGGAGAGAGAGTTAGCTTTAGCAGTGCGGAGCGCCTCCGTGATACAGAGGAGAGCAGTCTCAGTTGAATGACTAGTCTTGAAACCTGACTGATTTGGATCAAGAAGGTCATTCAGAGAGAGATAGCGGGAGAGCTGGCCAAGGACGGCACGTTCAAGAGTTTTGGAGAGAAAAGAAAGAAGGGATACTGGTCTGTAATTGTTGACATCGGAGGGATCGAGTGTAGGTTTTTTCAGAAGGGGTGCAACTCTCGCTCTCTTGAAGACGGAAGGGACGTAGCCAGCGGTCAGGGATGAGTTGATGAGCGAGGTGAGGTAAGGGAGAAGGTCTCCGGAAATGGTCTGGAGAAGAGAGGAGGGGATAGGGTCAAGCGGGCAGGTTGTTGGGCGGCCGGCCGTCACAAGACGCGAGATTTCATCTGGAGAGAGAGGGGAGAAAGAGGTCAGAGCACAGGGTAGGGCAGTGTGAGCAGAACCAGCAGTGTCGTTTGACTTAGCAAACGAGGATCGGATGTCGTCGACCTTCTTTTCAAAATGGTTGACGAAGTCATCTGCAGAGAGGGAGGAGGGGGGGGGGGCGGAGGATTCAGGAGGGAGGAGAAGGTGGCAAAGAGCTTCCTAGGGTTAGAGGCAGATGCTTGGAATTTAGCGTGGTAGAAAGTGGCTTTAGCAGCAGAGACAGAGGAGGAAAATGTAGAGAGGAGGGAGTGAAAGGATGCCAGGTCCGCAGGGAGGCGAGTTTTCCTCCATTTCCGCTCGGCTGCCCGGAGCCCTGTTCTGTGAGCTCGCAATGAGTCATCGAGCCACGGAGCGGGAGGGGAGGACCGAGCCGGCCTGGAGGATAGGGGACATAGAGAGTCAAGGGATGCAGAGAGGGAGGAGAGGAGGGTTGAGGAGGCAGAATCAGGAGATAGGTGGGAGAAGGTTTGAGCGGAGGGAAGAGATGATAGGATGGAAGAGGAGAGAGTAGCGGGGAGAGAGAGCGAAGGTTGGGACGGCGCGATACCATCCGAGTAGGGGCAGTGTGGGAGGTGTTGGATGAGAGCGAGAGGGAAAAGGATACAAGGCAGTGGTCGGAGACTTGGAGGGGAGTTGCAATGAGGTTAGTGGAAGAACAGCATCTAGTAAAGATGAGGTCGAGCGTATTGCCTGCCTTGTGAGTAGGGGGAAGGTGAGAGGGTGAGGTCAAAAGAGGAGAGGAGTGGAAAGAAGGAGGCAGAGAGGAAAGAGTCAAAGGTAGACGTGGGGAGGTTAAAGTCGCCCAGAACTGTGAGAGGTGAGCCGTCCTCAGGAAAGGAGCTTATCAAGGCATCAAGCTCATTGATGAACTCTCCGAGGGAACCTGGAGGGCGATAAATGATAAGGATGTTAAGCTTGAAAGGGCTAGTAACTGTGACAGCATGGAATTCAAAGGAGGCGATAGACAGATGGGTAAGGGGAGAAAGAGAGAATGACCACTTGGGAGAGATGAGGATCCCGGTGCCACCACCCCGCTGACCAGACGCTCTCGGGGTGTGCGAGAACACGTGGGCGGACGAAGAGAGAGCAGTAGGAGTAGCAGTGTTGTCTGTGGTGATCCATGTTTCCGTCAGTGCCAAGAAGTCGAGGGACTGGAGGGAGGCATAGGCTGAGATGAACTCTGCCTTGTTGACCGCAGATTGGCAGTTCCAAAGGCTACCGGAGACCTGGAACTCCACGTGGGTCGTGCGCGCTGGGACCACCAGAGTAGGGTGGCCGCGGCCACGCGGTGAGGAGCGTTTGTATGGTCTGTGCAGAGAGGAGAGAACAGGGATAAACAGACACATAGTTGACAGGCTACAGAAGAGGCTACGCTAATGCAAAGGAGATTGGAATGACAAGTGGACTACACGTCTCGAATGTTCAGAAAGTTAAGCTACGTAGCAAGAATCTTATTGACTAAAATGATTAAAATGATACAGTACTGCTGAAGTAGGCCAGCTGGCAGTGGGTGCGTTGTTGACACTACACTAATCAAGTCGTTCTGTTGAGTGTAATAGTTTCTGCAGTGTTGCTATTCGGGGGCTAGCAGGCTAGCTAGCAGTGTTGTTTACGTTACGTTGCGTTAAAAGAACGACAAGACTCCACAGGTAATACTTCAGGTATTCCAGACTCCACAGGTAATACTTCAGGTATTCCAGACTCCACAGGTAATACTTCAGGTATTCCAGACTCCACAGGTAATACTTCAGGTATTCCAGACTCCACAGGTAATACTTCAGGTATTCCAGACTCCACAGGTAATACTTCAGGTATTCCAGACTCCACAGGTAATACTGGAGATGGAACATTCATCACTTCAGGTATTCCAGACTCCACAGGTAATACTTCAGGTATTCCAGACTCCACAGGTAATACTTCAGGTATTCCAGACTCCACAGGTAATACTTCAGGTATTCCAGACTCCACAGGTAATACTTCAGGTATTCCAGACTCCACAGGTAATACTTCAGGTATTCCAGACTCCACAGGTAATACTTCAGGTATTCCAGACTCCACAGGTAATACTTCAGGTATTCCAGACTCCACAGGTAATAATTCAGGTATTCCAGACTCCACAGGTAATGGAACATTCAGGTATTCCAGACTCCACAGGTAATACTGGAGGAGATGGAACATTCATCACTTCAGGTATTCCAGACTCCACAGGTAATACTTCAGGAATTCCAGACTCCACAGGTAATACTTCAGGTATTCCACACTCCACAGGTAATACTGGAGGAGGAACATTCATCACTTCAGGTATTCCAGACTCCACAGGTAATACTTCAGGAATTCCACACACCTCAGGTAATACTTCAGGTATTCCACACTCCACAGGTAATACTTCAGGTATTCCACACTCCACAGGTAATACTGGAGGAGGAACATTCATCACTTCAGGTATTCCAGACTCCACAGGTAATACTGGAGATGGAACATTCATCACTTCAGGTATTCCAGACTCCACAGGTAATACTTCAGGTATTCCAGACTCCACAGGTAATACTTCAGGTATTCAGACTCCACAGGTAATCCAGACTCCACAGGTAATACTTCAGGTATTCCAGACTCCACAGGTAATATTCCAGACTCCACAGAGGAGGAACATTCATACTTCAGGTATTCCACACTCCACAGGTAATACAGGTATTCCAGACTCCACAGGTAATACTTCAGGTATTCCAGACTCCACAGGTAATACTTCAGGTATTCCAGACTCCACAGGTAATACTTCAGGTATTCCAGACTCCACAGGTAATACTTCAGGTATTCCAGACTCCACAGGTAATACTTCAGGTATTCCAGACTCCACAGGTAATACTGGAGATGGAACATTCATCACTTCAGGTATTCCAGACTCCACAGGTAATACTTCAGGAATTCCAGACTCCACAGGTAATACTTCAGGTATTCCACACTCCACAGGTAATACTGGAGGAGGAACATTCATCACTTCAGGTATTCCAGACTCCACAGGTAATACTTCAGGTATTCCACACTCCACAGGTAATACTTCAGGTATTCCACACTCCACAGGTAATACTTCAGGTATTCCACACTCCACAGATGCTCTGGGAATTATACAGTAGTAGAAATGATATCCACTAAAAAGGTGGGAGTGGATTGGTAGAATGAGTGACATACAGTATGATATGCTACAATAACTGTAGTATTCTACAATATTAGTTTACTACAACAGTTGATCTAACTGTGTATGATCCCCAGTGGAAGCAGCAGAACTTACAGTGTCGTGGGCAGCAGCAGGTCTCAGGGCAGCACCAACAGGACACATAACAGCAGCAGGAGTGAGGACAGCACTGGCACCAACATACACCAAACAGCAAGATGACCAGGATAATACCCAGGGCAACCGAGCCCACAAAGGCCCATTCTGGAAGAGAGAGATGAGAGAGAGAGATGAAAGTTACATTTCTATGTGCAACATTCTAGAGTAGGAAGAGGTATTTGTTTTTGCTTGGAAGAGTATTCCCTCACACTCTTCACACACACACATCCTCTCAACTTTTCAGGAAGTCTGGTCAGGGGACTAGGCTACAGGCAGGAAAGGGAAAGAGTGTTTCCTGTTACAGTATGTCATGCAGAGAGTACACTGCTGATACTCATCTAGTCGACTACCATCATTATGACAAAATGATGACTACACACAGAGACATATATATTCTATATACTCCACACAGAGACATATATTTGTATTCTATATACTACACACAGAGACATATATTTATATTCTATATACTACACACAGAGACATATATTTATATTCTATATACTACACACAGAGACATATATTTATATTCTATATACTACACACAGAGACATATATTTATATTCTATATACTACACACAGAGACATATATTTATATTCTATATACTACACACAGAGACATATATTTATATTCATATACAGAGACATATATTTATATTCTATATACTACACACAGAGACATATATTTATATTCTATATACTACACACAGAGACATATATTTGTATTCTATATACTACACACAGAGACATATTTTGTATTCTATATACTACACACAGAGACATATATTTATATTCTATATACTACACACAGAGACATATATTTATATTCTATATACTACACACAGAGACATATATTTATATTCTATATACTACACACAGAGACATATATTTATATTCTATATACTACACACAGAGACATATATTTATATTCTATATACTACACACAGAGACATATATTTATATTCTATATACTACACACAGAGACATATATTTATATTCTATATACTACACACAGAGACATATATTTATATTCTATATACTACACACAGAGACATATATTTATATTCTATATACTACACACAGAGACATATATTTATATTCTATATACTACACACAGAGACATATATTTATATTCTATATACTACACACAGAGACATATATTTATATTCTATATACTACACACAGAGACATATATTTATATTCTATATACTACACACAGAGACATATATTTATATTCTATATACTACACACAGAGACATATATTTATATTCTATATACTACACACAGAGACATATATTTATATTCTATATACTACACACAGAGACATATATTTATATTCTATATAATACACACAGACATATATTTGTATTCTATATACTACACACAGAGACAAACAATGCATTCGGAATGTATTCAAACCCCTTCCATTATCCCACATGTTGTTTTTACATTACAGCCTTATTCTAAAATCGATTAAATAATTTTGTTCTTCATCAATCTACACACAATACCCCATTATGACAAAGCGAAAACAGTTTTTCAGAAATTTTAGCAAATGTATTCAAATTAAAAAACAGAAATACCTTATTTACATAAGTATTCAGACCCTTTTCTATGAGACTCAAAATTGAGCTCAGGTCCATCCTGTTTCCATTGATCATCCTTCAGATGTCTCTACATGTCACACCCTGATCTGTTTTACCTGTCTTGTGCTTGTCTCCAGCCCCTCCAGGTGTTGCCCATTTTCCTCATTATCCACTGTGTATTTATACCTGTGGTCTCTGTTTGTCTGTTGCCAGTTCATCTTGTCTCGTTAAGCCAGCCAGTGTTTTCCCATACTCCTGTTTTTCTCTATAGTCCCTGTTTTATAGTTTCCCCGGTTTTGACCGTTTTACCTGACCTGACCCTGAGCCTGCCTGCCGTTCTGCACCTTGTGATACGGTCCTGGATTACTGACCTCTACCTGACCCAGACCCTGATCCTGCCTGCCGTTCTGTACCTTTGAGACTCTGCTCTGGATTACTGACCTCTGCCTGACCTTGACCTGTCGTTGGCCTGCCCCCGTTGTTGTAATATACTTTTGTTATTTCGAACTGTCTGCATCTGGGTCTTATCCTGAGGTCTGATACTACAACTTGATTGGAGTCCACCGCTGGTAAATTAAATTGATTAGACATGATTTGGATAGGCACACAACTGTCTATATAAGGTCCCATAGTTGACAGTTCATGTCAGAGCAAAAACCAAGCCAAGAGGTCGAAGGAATTGTCCGTAGAGCTCCGAAACAAGATTGTGTCGAGGCACAGATCTGGGGAAGGGTACTAAAAATGTCTGCAGTATTGAAGGTCCCCAAGAACAGAGGCCTCCATCATTCTTAAATGGAAGAAGTTTGGAACCACCAAGACTCTTCCTAGAGCTGGCCGCCCGGCCAAACTGAGCAAACGGGGGAGGAGTGCCTTGGTCAGGGAGGTGACCAAGAACCTGATGGTCACTCTGACAGAGCCCCAGAGTTCCTCTGTGGAGATGGGAGAACCTTCCAGAAGGACAATCACCAATCAGACCTTTATGGTTGAGTGGCCAGACAGAAGCCACTCCTCACAAAAAGGCACATGACAGCCCGCTTGGAGTTTGCCAAAAGGTACCTAAAGGACTCTCAGACCATGAGAAACAAGATTCTCTGGTTTGATGAAACCAAGATCGAAATCTTTGGCGCGAATGCCAAGCATCACATACGGAGGAAACCTGGCACCATCCCTATGGTGAAGCATGGTGGTGGCAGCATCATGCTGTGGGGATGTTCATCAGCGGCCTGGACTGGGAGACTAGTCAGGATCAAGGGAAAGATGAACAGAGCAAAGTACAGAGAGGTCCTTGATGAAAATCTACTCCAGAGTGCTCAGGAGTTGAACCCTCTGGAGAGACCTGAAAATATCTTTGCAGCGACGCTCCCCATCAAACCTGACAGAACTTGAGAGGATCTGCAGAGAAGAATGGGAGAAACTCCCCAAATACAGGTGTGCCAAGCTTTCAGCATCATACCCAAGAAGACTCCAGGCTGTAATCACTGCCATAAAGGGTCCGCATACTTGTGATATTTCAGATTTTTAAAAATAAATTAGTAAAAATATTCTACAAACCTGTTTTTGCTTTGTCATTATGGGGTTTTGTGTGTAGACTGATGAGGGAAAAAACTATTTAATAAATTTTAGAATAAGGCTGTAACATAACAAAATGTGGAAAAAGTCAAGGGTTCTGTATACTTTCCAAACACACTGAATATGAATATTTTACCTACTACAAACACAAACACTACAGTACGATGTGGGAACTGCTAAACACAAACACTACAGTACGATGTGGGAGCTGCTAAACACAAACACTACAGTACGATGTGGGAGCTGCTAAACACAAACACTACAGTACGATGTGGGAGCTGCTAAACACAAACACTACAGTACGATGTGGGAGCTGCTAAACACAAACACTACAGTACGATGTGGGAGCTGCTAAAAACACACAAACACTAAACAGTACGATGTGGGAGCTGCTAAACACAAACACTACAGTGCGATGTGGGAGCTGCTGTTGACACAAACACTACAGTACGATGTGGGAGCTGCAACATCAAACATTTGAAATGAGCTGAATGAGCTGCTAAACACAAACACTACAGTTCCATCTCATGTACCTGCTAAACACAAACACTACAGTACGATGTGGGAGCTGCTAAACACAAACACTACAGTGCGATTTGGGAGCTGCTAATACAGTACGATGTGGGAGCTGCTAAACACAAACACTACAGTACGATGTGGGAGCTGCTAAACACAAACACTACAGTGCGATGTGGGAGCTGCTAAACACAAACACTACAGTACGATGTGGGAGCTGCTAAACACAAACACTACAGTCGATGTCTAGCTCAAACACAAACACTACAGTACGATGTGGGAGCTGCTAAACATCAAACACTACAGTGCGATGTCCAGCTGCTAAACACAAACACTACAGTACGATGTGGGAGCTGCTAAACACAAACACTACAGTGCGATGTGGGTTCAGCTGCTAAACACAAACACTACAGTACGATGTGGGAGCTGCTAAACACAAACACTACAGTACGATGTGGGAGCTGCTAAACACAAACACTACAGTACGATGTGGGAGCTGCTAAACACAAACACTACAGTACGATGTGGGAGCTGCTAAACACAAACACTACAGTACGATGTGGGAGCTGCTAAACACAAACACTATCCTGCTAAACACAAACACTACAGTACGATGTCCAGCTGCTAAACACAAACACTACAGTGCGATGTGGGAGCTGCTAAACACAAACACTACAGTACGATGTGGGAGCTGCTAAACACAAACACTACAGTGCGATGTGGGAGCTGCTGTTGAGAAGAACACGTACTAATGCAACATCAACATTTGAAATGAGAGTGAATGAGTCATCACTGAATAAGCATTTCCATCTCACCATACCCAAATCTGTCAACAACCTCCAAGATGAGGAAACATCTGAATTTGGGGAATGTAACAGAAGACAATATCAACTCCCTTCTCTCTGATTCCCATGATGTGCCATTCAACCATCCTCTAAACATCATTACTCCATAATGTCTAGTTCAACCATCCTCTAAACATCATTACTCCATGATGTCTAGTTCAACCATCCTCTAAACATCATTACTCCATAATGTCTAGTTCAACCATCCTCTAAACATCATTACTCCATAATGTCTAGTTCAACCATCCTGTAAACCCTCTAAACATCATTACTCCATAATGTCCAGTTCAACCATCCTCTAAACATCATTACTCCATGATGTCTAGTTCAACCATCCTCTAAACATCATTACTCCATAATGTCTAGTTCAACCATCCTCTAAACATCATTACTCCATAATGTCCAGTTCAACCATCCTCTAAACATCATTACTCCATAATGTCCAGTTCAACCATCCTCTAAACATCATTACTCCATAATGTCTAGTTCAACCATCCTCTAAACATCATTACTCCATAATGTCTAGTTCAACCATCCTGTAAACATCATTACTCCATAATGTCTAGTTCAACCATCCTCTAAACATCATTACTCCATAATGTCCAGTTCAACCATCCTGTAAACCCTCTAAACATCATTACTCCATAATGTCCAGTTCAACCATCCTGTAAACCCTCTAAACATCATTACTCCATAATGTCCAGTTCAACCATCCTCTAAACATCATTACTCCATAATGTCTAGTTCAACCATCCTCTAAACATCATTACTCTATAATGTCCAGTTCAACCATCCTGTAAACATCATTACTCCATAATGTCCTGTAAACATCATTACTCCATAATGTCCAGTTCAACCATCCTGTAAACCCTCTACATTTACATTTACATTTAAGTCATTTAGCAGACGCTCTTATCCAGAGCGACTTAAACATCATTACTCCATAATGTCCAGTTCAACCATCCTCTAAACATCATTACTCCATAATGTCTAGTTCAACCATCCTCTAAACATCATTACTCCATAATGTCCAGTTCAACCATCCTCTAAACATCATTACTCCATAATGTCTAGTTCAACCATCCTGTAAACCCTCTAAACATCATTACTCCATAATGTCCAGTTCAACCATCCTCTAAACATCATTACTCCATAATGTCTTGTTCAACCATCCTCTAAACCCTCTAAACATCATTACTCCGTAATGTCTAGTTCAACCATCCTCTAAACATCATTACTCCATAATGTCCAGTTCAACCATCCTCTAAACATCATTACTCCATAATGTCCAGTTCAACCATCCTGTAAACCCTCTAAACATCATTACTCCATAATGTCCAGTTCAACCATCCTGTAAACCCTCTAAACATCATTACTCCGTAATGTCCAGTTCAACCATCCTGTAAACCCTCTAAACATCATTACTCCATAATGTCCAGTTCAACCATCCTCTAAACATCATTACTCCATAATGTCCAGTTCAACCATCCTCTAAACATCATTACTCCATAATGTCCAGTTCAACCATCCTGTAAACCCTCTAAACACCATTACTCCATAATGTCCAGTTCAACCATCCTGTAAACATCATTACTCCATAATGTCCAGTTCAACCATCCTGTAAACCCTCTAAACATCATTACTCCATAATGTCCAGTTCAACCATCCTCTAAACACCATTACTCCATAATGTCCAGTTCAACCATCCTCTCTGGTCTGTCTCTCTCTCTTTCTTCCTATCTCTCTGGTCTCGCTCTCTCTGATCTGTCTCTCTCTTTCTTCCTATCTCTCTGGTCTCACTCTCTCTGGTCTGTCTCTCTCTTTCTCCCTATCTCTCTGGTCTCGCTCTCTCTGGTCTGTCTCTCTCTCTCTTTCTTCCTATCTCTCTGGTCTCGCTCTCTCTGGTCTGTCTCTCTCTCTGGTCTGTCTCTCTCTGGTCTCGCTCTCTCTGGACTATCTCTCTCTCTTTCTTCCTATCTCTCTGGCCTCGCTCTCTCTGGTCTGTCTCTCTCTCTTTCTTCCTATCTCTCTTGTCTCGCTCTCTCTGGACTGTCTCTCTCTCTTTCTTCCTATCTCTCTGGTCTCGCTCTCTCTGGTCTCTCTCTCTCTTTCTTCCTATCTCTCTGGTCTCGCTCTGTCTGGTCTCTCTCTCTCTCTTTCTTCCTATCTCTCTGGTCTCGCTCTCTCTGGTCTGTCTCTCTCTGTCTCTGGTCTGTCTCTCTCTCTCTTTCTTCCTATCTCTCTGGTCTGTCTCTCTCTGTCTCTGGTCTGTCTGTCTCTCTCTTTCTTCCTATCTCTCTGGTCTGTCTCTCTCTGTCTCTGGTCTGTCTCTCTCTCTCTTTCTTCCTATCTCTCTGGTCTGTCTCTCTCTTTCTTCCTATCTCTCTGGTCTGTCTCTCTCTCTCTCTTTCTTCCTATCTCTCTGGTCTGTCTCTCTCTTTCTTCCTATCTCTCTGGTCTCGCTCTCTCTGGTTTGTCTCTTTCTGTCTCTGATCTGTCTCTCTCGCTCTCTCTCTCATTGTTCAACAGTAAACTGACCATAATCATTTGTTTGATTTGTAATAAGATAACTGATTGGATTACTAAAGAACAACATGAGGCTGATTGGGCAGTGAAGAAGCAATAGTTTTGTGTTAATGAGTGAAAAGAAGAGACAGACAGACACAGGTGAGGAGGACACGCCCCTACCTACCTGGCATAATCTTCACATCAAAGTCAGGCAGGAGATCATCTGACACACCTGTACCTGTCTTACCTGGAGAGAGGAGAAGAGCAGAGGTGAAGGACAGGATAGGACAGAGCAGGGCAAGACAGGACAGAGGGCAGGAGAGGTCAGAAGACAGGGGAGGAGCAGGGTTTGGGTCGATTCCATTTCAATTCAGGACCAAAATTCTTATTCCACTTTTTTTTTTAAGTATTGAGGGGAATTAGAATTTCAGTTTACCTCTTGAATCGACTGAATTAAAAAAGGAAAGGTCAGGGGTCATGGGAAAGGTCAGGGAGAATGAAGTACAGGAGGCAACAGCAGGCAGAGATTTGGCCAATCGAAGAGTCATGAAGGTGGACATGCCAGCAGGCAGAGATTTGGACAATAGAGGAGTCATGAAGGTGGACATGCCAGCAGACAGAGATTTGGACAATAGAGGAGTCATGAAGGTGGACATGCCAGCAGACAGAAGAGTGGACATGCCAGCAGACAGAGATTTGGACAATAGAGGAGTCATGAAGGTGGACATGCCAGCAGACAGAGATTTGGACAATAGAGGAGTCATGAAGGTGGACATGCCAGCAGACAGAGATTTGGACAATAGAGGAGTCATGAAGGTGGACATGCCAGCCTGCAGAATATGCCACTTTTAGTCTAAATGTGGTTGTCACTGATATGGTTTTGTTGAAAAGCTATGATGCAGAGAAATATGACTGGGTTTCCTTCACCCCACATGTCTTGAAAGACAGCCTGACTCAAACAGTCTGATAGGGCTTTTCCATCACAGGGCTTTAAGGCTGCTAGGGCTTTTCCATCACAGGGCTTTAGGGCTGACAGGGCTTTTCCATCACAGGGCTTTAGGGCTGATAGGGCTTTTCCATCACAGGGCTTTAGGGCTGATAGGGCTTTTCCATCACAGGGCTTTAGGGCTGACAGGGCTTTTCCATCACAGGGCTTTAGGGCTGATAGGGCTTTTCCATCACAGGGCTTTAGGGCTGACAGGGCTTTTCCATCACAGGGCTTTAGGGCTGATAGGGCTTTTCCATCACAGGGCTTTAGGGCTGACAGGGCTTTTCCATCACAGGGCTTTAGGGCTGACAGGGCTTTTCCATCACAGGGCTTTAGGGCTGACAGGGCTTTTCCATCACAGGGCTTTAGGGCTGACAGGGCTTTTCCATCACAGGGCTTTAGGGCTGACAGGGCTTTTCCATCACAGGGCTTTAGGGCTGATAGGGCTTTTCCATCACAGGGCTTTAGGGCTGACAGGGCTTTTCCATCACAGGGCTTTAGGGCTGACAGGGCTTTTCCATCACAGGGCTTTAGGGCTGATAGGGCTTTTCCATCACAGGGCTTTAGGGCTGATAGGGCTTTTCCATCACAGGGCTTTAGGGCTGACAGGGCTTTTCCATCACAGGGCTTTAGGGCTGACAGGGCTTTTCCATCAAAGGGCTTTAGGGCTGACAGGGCTTTTCCATCACGGTGCTTTAGGGCTGACAGGGCTTTTCCATCAAAGGGCTTTAGGGCTGACAGGGCTTTTCCATCACGGTGCTTTAGGGCTGACAGGGCTTTTCCATCACAGGGCTTTAGGGCTGACAGGGCTTTTCCATCAAAGCCCCACTGAATATGTACCTGTTTTGGGAACTGTGTTTAATTTTCTCACATTTACATTTTAGTAATTTAGCAGACACTTTTATCCAGAGAGACTTACAGTAGAGGTCATACATTTGCATACTTTAAAAACCCCAACCCTGGCATTGCAGGCACCATGCTCTACCAACTGACCTACACAGGATCACATGGTTTCCTTAGCTATGGCCATGAGGACTTGTGAAGAGTACAGTCAGCAACCTCTGCTTTATGGAGACAGTCGAAGATCCTTCACAGTCATCTGGCTTTAACTTTAATGTGCTCGTCATTGATAAGGTTTTTATTTGAAAAGCAATGCTTTGAGTCACCACACCTGCCCTTGAAATACAGCCTGACTCAAACAGACTGACTGAACCTGGTGCTGCTTCACTTTATCTGCAGTGGATTGAATTGGGGAGCTTCCAGTCAGTCTGTAGACAAATGAGTTGATGATATTACCAGTGGCATCACAGTGATGTCACAAATACACAGGCAGTGAACTCACTGACAACAGCACTGTGTTACAATAACAGGTTCTCTCTGTCTCTGACTGTTTCCCTCTCTGTCTCTGACTGTTTCCCTCTCTGTCTCTGACTGTTTCCCTCTCCGTCTCTGACTGTTTCCCTCTCCGTCTCTGACTGTTTCCCTCTCTGTCTCTGACTGTTTCCCTCTCTGTCTCTGACTGTTTCCCTCTCTGTCTCTGACTGTTTCCCTCTCTGTCTCTGACTGTTTCCCTCTCTGTCTCTGACTGTTTCCCTCTCTGTCTCTGACTGTTTCCCTCTCTGTCTCTGACTGTTTCCCTCCGTAATAATCTCTGACTGTTTCCCTCCATCTCTGACTGTTTCAGACTGTTTCCCTCTCTGACTGTTTCTCTGTCTCTGACTGTTTCCCTCTCTGTCTCTGACTGTTTCCCTCTCTGTCTCTGACTGTTTCCCTCTCTGTCTCTGACTCTTCACTGTTTCCCTCTCTGTCTCTGACTGTTTCCCTCTCTGTCTCTGACTGTTTCCCTCTGTGTCTATGACTGTTTCCCTCACTCTGACTGTTTCCCTCTCTGTCTCTGACTGTTTCCCTCTCCGTCTCTGACTGTTTCCCTCTCCGTCTCTGACTGTTTCCCTCTCCGTCTCTGACTGTTTCCCTCTCTCTGTCTCTGACTGTTTCCCTCTGTCTCTGACTGTTTCCCTCTCTGTCTCTGACTGTTTCCCTCTCTGTCTCTGACTGTTTCCCTCTCTGTCTCTGACTGTTTCCCTCTCTGACTGTTTCCCTCTCTGTCTCTGACTGTTTCCCTCTCTGTCTCTGACTGTTTCCCTCTCTGGAGATGTGAGTCACTAACGTTACTTCATATTTCAACTTCATATACAACTCTGAAAAAAAAGGTTAGCCACGCTCACACAAATGTGTTATAATGTGGCACAGGCTGGGGGATCGAGAGAGGAGGGTGGGGGAGGAGAGAAGAGAGAGAAGAGAGGGGGGTTGTAAGAGAAAAGAGAGGGGAGGTATAGAGAGAGAGAGAGAAGGATAGAGAGAGAGGGAGAGAGGAATAGAGAGAGAGAGGGTCGAGAGGAATAGAGAGAAAGGGTGATGGAGAGAGAGGGTGAGAGAGGGAGAGAGGAATAGAGAGAAAGGGGGATGGAGAGAGAGATTAGGGAAGACCATTTACTTCCCCCCATAATGTGGTTGTTTGATCTTGGCAGTGTGTTGGAATATTGTACATTAACCATAGAGATACACATGTAAAATACACACAGGGAGTACATGGGGTTGTCCCCTGCCTCGGTTGTCCCCTGCCTGGGGTTGGACCCTGCCTCGGTTGTCCCCTGCCTCGGTTGTCCCCTGCCTTGGTTGTCCCTGCCTCGGTTGGACCCTGCCTGGAGTTGGACCCTGCCTGGGGTTGGACCCTGCCTCGGTTGGACCCTGCCTGGGGTTGTCCCCTGCCTCGGTTGTCCCCTGCCTCAGTTGGACCCTGCCTGGGGTTGGACCCTGCCTCGGTTGGACCGTGCCTCGGTTGAACCCTGCCTGGGGTTGGACCCTGCCTGGGGTTGTCCCCTGCCTCGGTTGGACCCTGCCTGGGGTTGGACCCTGCCTGGGGTTGTCCCCTCCCTCGGTTGGACCCTGCCTGGGGTTGGACCCTGGGGTTGGACCCTGCCTCGGTTGGACCCTGCCTCAGTTGGACCCTGCCTGGGGTTGGACCCTGCCTGGGGTTGGACCCTGCCTGGGTTGGACCCTGCCTGGGGCTGGACCCTGCCTGGGGCTGGACCCTGGCTGGGGTTGGACCCTGCCTGGGGTTGGACCCTGCCTGGGGTTGGACCCTGCCTGAGGGAATACAACCCTGTTTGTTTGTTGAAGTGTGCAGACCTATGTTTCTAGTACCCCAAAGGAGCACAATGTTTCTCCTGTGGCCTCCAGTGGTTTGAAGCAGGGATTCTGATACCAACCTTGGCAATATGCTGCCCATATCTGTCTATTGTTCAGGCTGGTACAGGACAGACTGTCCAGTGTTGAGAAGTAGACTCTCTGTCCTGGCCTCCAGTGGTTTGAAGCAGGGATCCTGATACAGACCCGTGTCAGTACATTGTTCCTGTTCAGGCAAAACAACTTTCTCAGAGTGAGTTGTAAGTATCAGACAGACAGGAAGAGGGTTTAATGGTGTAGGATCTCCAAGGCCTCCTGGACGGCCCGACTCTCTTTGCCCACATCAAGAGCAGCTTAGCTGGATGTTCCTCCTGGAATTCCTCCCCTCACTGCTGGGCACTGGGCTAACTGGGTACTGGGCTAACTGGGTACTGGGCTAACTGGGTACTGGGCTAACTGGGTACTGGGCTAACTGGGTACTGGGCTAACTGGGTACTGGGTTAAATGGGTACTGGGCTAATTGGGTACTGGGCTAACTGGGTACTGGGCTAACTGAGTACTGGGCTAACTGGGTACTGGGTTAACGCACCGTTGCCTGACTGGCTGGCAGTCATTATGAAGCAGAGAGGAGTTTAGAGGTTTTCTGGTTCACTCAGTCTGGACGTTTGTTCTTTCCATGACCTCTGACCCATGTGTTGACTATTAAAGTGGAGAAAACTGTTCCTGCCCCCTTCACAACCAGAGAAGCTGACGTAACAAGCCTACAATACAACACACACTAACACGCCTACAATACAACACACACTAACATGCCTACAATACAACACACACTAACAAGCCTACAATACAACACACACTAACAAGCCTACAATACAACACACACTAACAAGCCTACAATACAACACACACTAACAAGCCTACAATACAACACACACTAACAAGCCTACAATACAACACACACTAACACACACTAACAAGCCTACAATACAACACACACTAACATGCCTACAATACAACACACACTAACAAGCCTACAATACAACACACACTAACAAGCCTACAATACAACACACACTAACAAGCCTACAATACAACACACACTAACAAGCCTACAATACAACACACACTAACATGCCTACAATACAACACACACTAACATGCCTACAATACAACACACACTAACAAGCCTACAATACAACACACACTAACATGCCTACAATACAACACACACTAACAAGCCTACAATACAACACACACTAACATGCCTACAATACAACACACACTAACAAGCCTACAATACAACACACACTAACAAGCCTACAATACAACACACACTAACATGCCTACAATACAACACACACTAACACGCCTACAATACAACACACACTAACAACACCTACAATACAACACACACTAACATGCCTACAATACAACACACACTAACAAGCCTACAATACAACACACACTAACAAGCCTACAATACAACATACAAACACACACTAACAAGCCTACAATACAACACACACTAACAAGCCTACAATACAACACACACTAACAAGCCTACAATACAACACACACTAACAAGCCTACAATACAACACACACTAACAAGCCTACAATACAACACACACTAACAAGCCTACAATACAACACACACACTAACAAGCCTACAATACAACACACACTAACAAGCCTACAATACAACACACACTAACATGCCTACAATACAACACACACTAACAAGCCTACAATACAACACACACACTAACAACACACTAACAATACAACACAACACACACTAACAAGCCTACAATACAACACACACTAACAACCTACAATACAACACACACTAACAAGCCTACAATACAACACACACTAACATGCCTACAATACAACACACACTAACACAACACACACTAACATGCCTACAATACAACACACACTAACATGCCTACAATACAACACACACTAACAAGCCTACAATACAACACACACTAACAATACAACACACACTAACAAGCCTACAATACAACACACACTAACAAGCCTACAACAACACACACTAACACGCCTACAATACAACACACACTAACAAGCCTACAATACAACACACACTAACACGCAAATACAACACACACTAACAAGCCTACAATACAACACACACTAACACGCCTACAATACAACACACACTAACATGCCTACAATACAACACACACTAACAAGCCTACAATACAACACACACTAACACGCCTACAATACAACACACACTAACAAGCCTACAATACAACACACACTAACATGCCTACAATACAACACACACTAACACGCCTACAATACAACACACACTAACAAGCCTACAATACAACACACACTAACACGCCTACAATACAACACACACTAACATGCCTACAATACAACACACACTAACATGCCTACAATACAACACACACTAACAAGCCTACAATACAACACACACTAACATGCCTACAATACAACACACACTAACATGCCTACAATACAACACACACTAACAAGCCTACAATACAACACACACTAACAATACAACACACACTACACTAACATAACACGCCTACAATACAACACACACTAACAAGCCTACAATACAACACACACTAACAAGCCTACAATACAACACACACTTACAAGCCTACAATACAACACACACTAACAAGCCTACAATACAACACACACTTACAAGCCTACTGACGACAGGAAAACCCAGTTGTTGCCGTGGGAATCCCGACAAGTGGCTCCTACTATACTAGGTCAATATGTGGGGTAACCCAAGTTCTACTCAATGTAGTTCTGTGAGAGAAACTACACGTCACAGAGGACATGGTCCACTGACAGACCACTGTGGTTTAAACGGAGGGTGTAGTTCTGTGAGAGAAACTACACATCACAGAGGACATGGTCCACTGACAGACCACTGTGGTTTAAACGGAGGGTGTAGTTCTGTGAGAGAAACTACACGTCACAGAGGACATGGTCCACTGACAGACCACTGTGGTTTAAACGGAGGGTGTAGTTCTGTGAGAGAAACTACACGTCACAGAGGACATGGTCCACTGACAGACCACTGTGGTTTAAAGGGAGGGTGTAGTTCTGTGAGAGAAACTACACATCACAGAGGACATGGTCCACTGACAGACCACTGTGGTTTAAAGGGAGGGTGTGACAGCATGCTAGCTGACCATCTATCTATGTGGTTCTACTGGACTGTAGTGTGTTATAGAGACTCTGGACTTAGTGCTGAGTGGGTGGTTCTACTGGGCTGTAATGTGTTATAGAGACTCTGGACTTAGTGCTGAGTGGGTGGTTCTACTGGGCTGTACTGGTTTATAGAGACTCTGGACTTAGTGCTGAGTGGGTGGTTCTACTGGACTGTAGTGTGTTATAGAGACTCTGGACTTAGTGCTGAGTGGGTGGTTCTACTGGACTGTAGTGTGTTCTAGAGACTCTGGACTTAGTGCTGAGTGGGTGGTTCTACTGGACTGTAGTGTGTTATAGAGACTCTGGACTTAGTGCTGAGTGGGTGGTTCTACTGGACTGTAGTGTGTTATAGAGACTCTGGACTTAGTGCTGAGTGGGTGGTTCTACTGGGCTGTCCTGGTTTATAGAGACTCTGGACTTAGTCCTGAGTGCGTGGTTCTACTGGACTGTAGTGTGTTATAGAGATAAATAAAAGGTCTCTCTCTCAAGCAGAGCGTCACCATGGCGACGCTAGTTACTGCACTCAGGGATGTGAGGCCACCATTGTTGAGCAACAACACATAAATATACGTAAACACTGGACACAGTGCACACCAAACACAGGATTCACTCAAACAGACACTTGCTTTTCATGCTAAGGAAGCAAGTTGTACCTTGCCAGCTAACAGACAGTATATCACACAGGAAAGGCATTAGCATTACAACACACTACACTGAGTGGGCACAGACTGACCTATCCCACTAGCCAACAGGCAGGATGTCAAGAAGGCACCTCCCTAACAGTACTCAGTCCTGTACATCTCTACACTAGATGATGGGCTACTATTGTCCCAACAGTACTCAGTCCTGTATATCTCAACACTAGATGATGGGCTACTATTGTCCCAACAGTACTCAGTCCTGTACATCTCTACACTAGATGATGGGTTACTATTGTCCCAACAGTACTCAGTCCTGTATATCTCTACACTAGATGATGGGTTACTATTGTCCCAACAGTACTCAGTCCTGTACATCTCTACACTAGATGATGGGTTACTATTGTCCCAACAGTACTCAGTCCTGTACATCTCTACACTAGATGATGGGTTACTATTGTCCCAACAGTACTCAGTCCTGTACATCTCTACACTAGATGATGGGTTACTATTGTCCCAACAGTACTCAGTCCTGTACATCTCTACACTAGATGATGGGTTACTATTGTCCCAACAGTACTCAGTCCTGTACATCTCTACACTAGATGATGGGCCACTATTGTACCAACAGTACTCAGTCCTGTACATCTCTACACTAGATGATGGGTTACTATTGTCCCAACAGTACTCAGTCCTGTATATCTCTACACTAGATGATGGGCTACTATTGTCCCAACAGTACTCAGTCCTGTACATCTCTACACTAGATGATGGGCTACTATTGTCCCAACAGTACTCAGTCCTGTACATCTCTACACTAGATGATGATGGGCTACTATTGTCCCAACAGTACTCAGTCCTGTACATCTCTACACTAGATGATGGGCTACTATTGTCCCAACAGTACTCAGTCCTGTACATCTCTACACTAGATGATGGGCTACTATTGTCCCAACAGTACTCAGTCCTGTACATCTCTACACTAGATGATGGGCTACTATTGTCCCAACAGTACTCAGTCCTGTACATCTCTACACTAGATGATGGGTTACTATTGTCCCAACAGTACTCAGTCCTGTACATCTCTACACTAGATGATGGGCTACTATTGTCCCAACAGTACTCAGTCCTGTACATCTCTACACTAGATGATGGGCTACTATTGTCCCAACAGTACTCAGTCCTGTACATCTCTACACTAGATGATGGGCTACTATTGTCCCAACAGTACTCAGTCCTGTACATCTCTACACTAGATGATGGGCTACTATTGTTCACATGATAGCTGCATTGTTCCCATTGATAGATGTTCCTTAGCTAACGACTAACGGAGCCTGGTTACATAACAGGAGTGACTACTGCCTAGCAACCTGGCAGTAGGTCAGAGGCAGGGTGGTAGATGACAGACTGGGAGAGATCAACCTGGCAGTAGGTCAGAGGCAGGGTGGTAGATGACTGGGAGAGATCAACCTGACAGTAGGTCAGAGGCAGGGTGGTAGATGACTGGGAGAGATGGAGGGTTGGAGGGAGGAGAGGGTAGGGCTGAGAAGGGGAGTTGAGGACTCACCCAACACCAGAAGCTCCACAGGGGCCTCATTCCTGCCCTCGAGGTCGTCAGAGATGATCACCTTACACAGGTAAACCCCACTGTCTCCCCACTGGAGCTCCCCGATACGCAGGTCAGCCTCTGGAGAGAGGGAGGGGGAGGAAGACAGAAGATATTAAAAGAAAAGAAGTATCACATCCCTCTGTCAAACATCACTCTGTCAAACATCACTCTGTCAAACATCACTTTGTCAAACATCACTCTGTCAAACATCACTCTGTCAATGTGTACACATCACTCTGTCAAACATCACTCTGTCAAACATCACTCTCAAACATCACTCTGTCAAACATCACTCTGTCAAACATCACTCTGTCAAACATCACTCTGTCAAACATCATCTAAACATCACTCTGTCAAACATCACATCTAACACATCACTCTGTCAAACATCACTCTGTCAAACATCACTCTGTCAAACATCACTCTGTCAAACATCACTCTGTCAAACATCACTCTGTCAAACATCACATCTAAACATCACTCTGTCAAACATCACTCTGTCAAACATCACTCTGTCAAACATCACTCTGTCAAACATCACTCTGTCAAACATCACTCTGTCAAACATCAAAACATCACTCTGTCAAACATCACATCTAACACATCACTCTGTCAAACATCACTCTGTCAAACATCACTCTGTCAAACATCACTCTGTCAAACATCACTCTGTCAAACATCACATCTAACACATCACTCTGTCAAACATCACTCTGTCAAACATCACTCTGTCAAACATCACTCTGTCAAACATCACTCTGTCAAACATCACTCTGTTAAACATCACTCTGTCAAACATCACTCTGTCAAACATCACATCTAACACATCCCTCTGTCAAACATCACTCTGTCAAACATCACTCTGTCAAACATCACTCTGTCAAACATCACTCTGTCAAACATCACTCTGTCAAACATCACATCTAACACATCCCTCTGTCAAACATCACTCTGTCAAACATCACTCTGTCAAACATCACTCTGTCAAACATCACTCTGTTAAACATCACTCTGTCAAACATCACTCTGTCAAACATCACTCTGTCAAACATCACTTTGTCAAACATCACATCTAACACATCACTCTGTCAAACATCACTCTGTCAAACATCACTCTGTCAAACATCACTCTGTCAAACATCACTCTGTCAAACATCACTCTGTCAAACATCACTCTGTCAAACATCACATCTAACACATCACTCTGTCAAACATCACTCTGTCAAACATCACTCTGTCAAACATCACTCTGTCAAACATCACTCTGTCAAACATCACTCTGTAAAACTACCTTACAACATTCCTTAACTTCCCATGTGAAGTCTCAAATATGTCACCTCGGGTTTCAACTGAGAATATAAATATCAAGATTGTCAAGGACAAGGAGGAACGGAGAAACAGGTTTGTTTTGGCCAGTTAGGGGGAGGAGGGAACATTGTGTCTGACACAGTCCACGGAGGAGTTGTGTTGAGTGATAAACAGTAAAGGAGGCGAGGACTCTGTGGAGGGAGACTTTCAGCAGACCAGTCAGTCCATTGTGAGGCGGACATGTAAACAGACCTATTTAAGGGACAGGAAGAGACAAGCATAATGAACAGCCTTTCCTGTTGGGGGTCGGGCTGGAGGTGGGGCTGTGGGTTAGGAGACTGCAAGTCTCAAATCCTATGGACAACCAGAAAATAGTTTTAGTGGATATCTATTAACATGCCACTGTATTGAACCCATTTGGTTTATAATACTGCACTACACTTTATTATGGACAACAGGTTCAGTACATGTCACTGCATTCTGTATCAGAAAGAAGTCTGGGCCTTGAAGTCTCGTAGATCGACACACTGCACTCTTTTTGTTTACAAGTTCCTTCTGCATAAACCTCCGCTGTACGTTACCTCCATGTTAACTTACAGACATATGAGATACCAGACCCGGTCTCAGGGAGGATCACTCTGCAGATCACTCTGGAGATCACTCTGCAGATCAGTCTGGATATCACTCTGGAGATCACCTGCAGATCACTCTGGAGATCACCTGCAGATCACTCTGGATATCACTCTGTGCGTATATTGATGTGTGTATAGTGTATATTGATGTGTATATTAATGTGTGTAGTGTATATTGATGTGTATAGTGTATATTGATGTGTATATTGTATATTGATGTGTATAGTGTATATTGATGTGTATATATTAATGTGTATAGTGTATATTGATGTGTATATTGTATATTGATGTGTATAGTGTATATTGATGTGTATTGATGTAATGTATATTGATGTGTATAGTGTATATTGTGTATATTGATGTGTAGTGTATATTGATGTGTATAGTATGTATATTGTGTGTATATTATGTGTATAGTGTATATTGATGTGTATATTGATGTGTATAGTGTATATTGATGTGTATATTAATGTGTATATTGTGTATATTGATGTGTATATTGATGTGTATATTGATGTGTATAGTGTATATTGATGTGTATATTAATGTATAGTGTATATTGATGTATATTAATGTGTATAGTGTATATTGATGTGTATATTGTATATTGATGTGTATAGTGTATATTGATGTGTATATATTGATGTATATTGATGTGTATATTAATGTGTATAGTGTATATTGATGTGTATAGTGTATATTGATGTGTATATGTGATGTGTATATTGATGTGTATATTGATGTGTATATTGATGTGTATATGTGATGTGTATAGTGTATATTGATGTGTATATTGATGTATATTTGATGTGTATAGTGTATATTGATGTGTATATTGATGTGTATAGTGTATATTGAGGTGTATAGTGTATATTGAGGTGTATAGTGTATATTGATGTGTATATTAATGTGTATGTGTGCATATTGATGTGTATAGTGTATATTGATGTGTATATTGATGTGTATAGTGTATATTGAGATGTGTATAGTGTATATTGATGTGTATATTAATGTGTATAGTGTATATTGATGTGTATATTAATGTGTATAGTGTATATTGATGTGTATATTGATGTGTATAGTGTATATTGAGGTGTATAGTGTATATTGATGTGTATATTAATGTGTATAGTGCATATTGATGTGTATATTGATGTGTATAGTGTATATTGATGTGTATATTGATGTGTATAGTGTATATTGATGTGTATAGTGTATATTGATGTGTACATTGATGTGTATAGTGTATATTGATGTGTGTATGTATATTGATGTGTATAGTGTATATTGATGTGTATATAGTGTATATTGATGTGTATAGTGTATATTGATGTGTATAGTGTATATTGATGTGAACATGATGTGTATATTGATGTGTATAGTGCATATTGATGTGTATATTGATGTAGTATAGTGTATATTGATGTGTACATTAATGTGTATAGTGTATATTGATGTGTATAGTGTATATTGATGTGTACATTGATGTGTGTAGTGTATATTGATGTGTATAGTGTATATTGATGTGTACATTGATGTGTATTGATGTGTATATTGTGTATATTGATGTGTACATTAATGTGTATAGTGTATATTGATGTGTATAGTGTATATTGATGTGTACATTGATGTGTGTAGTGTATATTGATGTGTATAGTGTATATTGATGTGTACATTGATGTGTGTAGTGTATATTGATGTGTATAGTGTATATTGATGTGTATATTGATGTGTACATTGATGTGTATAGTGTATATTGAT
>NW_025745756.1:0-57500 GCF_021184085.1 Oncorhynchus gorbuscha | reverse complement strand
ACAGACAGACAGACAGACAGACAGACAGACAGACAGACAGACAGACAGACAGACAGACAGACAGACAGACAGACAGACAGACAGACAGACAGACAGACAGACAGACAGACAGACAGACAGACAGACAGAGGAGTCACTAATTGCCATTTCAAGGAGATGACATCTTAGCACAAACAGATCTGGGACCTGGCTCGCTGGCAGTGTCACTGTGAACAGACATATAGAGAGAAATCCCCAGATCAGCAGCGTGGCCCTGTCCGCCCTCCTACATTTACCACGAGACCAGCACTTCAGACCAACCGGTAATTACATCATCTAGTGAATGTTCACCTCCAGCCTCACAAAGCTCCTAAAACACAGTTAAATACAACCTTACTGTTACCATCAACGTGAAATAGAGCAAGAGTAGGCTAGTCTGACTGTAATGTCTGTCGTCGGAAGGCATGGACCAAAACGCAGCGCGGTAAGTGTTCATGATTCTTCATGCCTCAAAAACACTCGAACAAAATAACAAAGTGAAAAAAACGAAACAGTTCTGTCAGGTGAACAGACACTAAACAGAAAATAACTACCCACAAAACACAGGTGGGGAAAAAGGCTGCCCAAGTATGATTCCCAATCAGAGACAACGATAGACAGCTGCCTCTGATTGGGAACCACACTCAGCCACAAACAAAGAAATAGAAAACATAGAAATAATGAAACTAGAATGCCCACCCTAGTCACACCCTGGCCTAAATAAAATAGAGAATAAAAGTCTATCTAATACCAGGGCGTGACAGTACCCCCAAAGGAGCGGACTCCGGCCGCAAAACCTGCCTCTAAAGGGGAGGGTCCGGGTGGGCATCCCTTATGGCGGTGGCTCCGGTGCGGGATGCAGATCCTCATCGGAGGAACCAGACCACCGATGATCGCTGGAGGCTCCGGACTGGGAACCGTCGCTGGAGGCTCCGGACTGGGGACCGTCGATGCAGGCTCCGGACTGGGAACCGTCGCTGCAGGCTCCGGACTGGGTACCGTCGCTGCAGGCTCCGGACTGGGTACCGTCGCTGCAGGCTCCGGACTGGGTACCGTCGCTGCAGGCTCCGGACTGGGTACCGTCGCTGCAGGCTCCGGACTGGGTACCGTCGCTGCAGGCTTCGGACTGGGGACCGTCGCTGGAGGTCCGGACTGGGGACCGTCGCTGGAGGTCCGGACTGGGGACCGTCGCTGGAGGTCCGGACTGGGGACCGTCGCTGGAGGTCCGGACTGGGGACCGTCGCTGGGGGTCCGGACTGGGGACCGTCGCTGGAGGTCCGGACTGGGGACCGTCGCTGCAGGTCCGGACTGGGGACCGTCGCTGCAGGCTCCGGACTGGGGACCGTCGCTGGAGGCTCCGGACTGGGGACCGTCGCTGGAGGCTCCGGACTGGGGACCGTTGCTGGAGGTCCGGACTGCGGATCAACGCTGGAGGCTTCGTGCCATGGATCATCACTGGAGGCTTCGTGCCATGGATCATCACTGGAGGCTTTGTGCCATGGATCAATACTGGAGGCTTTGTACGTGGAGCCGGAACAGGTCTCACCGGACTGAGGAGACGTACTGGAAGCCTGGTACGTGGAGCTGGCTGGATACCCATCCTGGCTGGATACCCACTTTAGCTCAGTGAGTGCGTAGAGCCAGCGCAGGACACACTGGACCGTGGAGGCGCACCGGAGGTCTGGAGCGCAGAGCCTCTCTATGGCCAGGGCGTGACACTGACTGCGTGTAGTGGAGGTGAGTTGGACTCGTGCTCTCGTGATGAGGTAGCTCTGCGTGCGACGTCATTATCAGTATCGCCCTCAGGAGGTTTCCCACCTGTGACATGAGGTTCTGAGGCTGGAACTGGGCTAGTCAGAAGAAGAGCCTTCATTTCTCCTAGACTATGTTAACTATGTCTGCTTGGATAAGGGACTTGATGGGACCGCTGAAATCTACTTGTCTCCTTGTTTGGGAAAGAGGAGCAGAGGTGGTTTCATCCTCAACAGGTATCTGTACGGTTAGTGTCAGGACCAGGCTGGGGCCGAGGCTACTGAAAGGTTTTCATGAACCTCAGAAAGAGAAATCAGAGTTTCTCAGGATCTGTTCCAATTTAATTGCGGTCTGTACAATTGAACACGGCCTGTATCCCAAATGGCACACTATTTAGTGCCCTACTGTCACGCCTTGGTCATTATATTTTGTGTTTTTGGTATATGTTTGGGTAGCCAGGGTGTGACATGGGTTTATATGTTGTGTTTCGTATTGGGGTTTGTAGTAATTGGGATTGTGTATGATTAGGGGTGTGTCTAGTTAGGCTTGGCTGCCTGAGGCGATTCTCAATCAGAGTCAGGTGCTTGTCGTTGTCTCTGATTGAGAACCGTATTTAGACAGCCTGTCTTTCGCGTTGTATTTTGTGGGTGATTGTTCCTGTCTTAGTGTTGTAGTCACCAGATAGGCTGTAATAGGTTTCACGTTTCGTTTGTTGTTTTCATATACAGTTATTTCATGTACCGCGATATTCCTTCATTAAAGTCATGAATAACCTACACGCTGCATTTCGGTCTGACTCTCTTCATACAACAGACGAACGTCGTTACACCTACTTTTAACCAGGGCCCATATGTCTCAAAAGTAGTGCACTATGTAGGGAATAGGGTACCATTTGGGACGAACAAACAGCATTTCTGCAGTAGAGCAGACTGTCATTTTAATAGGCAATCTGACTCAACAAAATGAACAGAATTATATGTTGCTGGTGTGGTAATCTTTCATTTTAAATACCAGTTACCCGGGTTTACCAGTGTGGTGATGGAGTAAATCCCCCCACACTTAACACAAGTGGTCACTATGACCACAGTCTCAAAGACTAAACACATAAAAACAGCTGATTCACTCTGTCTGTATCTGATTGTTAGAATTATTATGAATAAATGAATAAATAACGCCCCCATTTCAAATAGAACTGTAACTAAGTAAACTTATACTCAGTTTTATTATATCTGATTAACACTATGAGTTCATAAGAAGGGATTGTGTGACACGGACAAGGAGTAATTAAAGTTAATGAACACCATTACAACTTGGCAGAAAGAAATGGGTTGTGGATTAAGTAAACAGATAAGGTAGTTAACCTGTGGTTGAACCGACCAAACTGAGCTCTGGGGTGTTTTAGATAAGACAGTGAGTGCATTCCTAGGTTTTCCGTTAATTAGACCTGTCAGCTAAGTGGTGATCGATAATGTTGAGGGGTCAAAAAGTTAATTCAGTCATGTTGTGTGTCCTGTGTGTGTGCTGGGGGGGGGTGTGTGTCAGAATGAACTCAGTTGTGTTGTGTGTCCTGTGTGTGTGCTAGGGGTCAGAATGAACTCAGTTGTGTTGTGTGTCCTGTGTGTGTGCTGAACTCAGTTGTGTTGTGTGTCCTGTGTATGTGCTGGGGGTCAGAATGAACTCAGTTGTGTTGTGTGTCCTGTGTATGTGCTGGGGGGGGTCAGAATGAACTCAGTTGTGTTGTGTGTCCTGTGTATGTGCTGGGGGGTCAGTGTTGTGTGTCCTGTGTAATGAACTCAGTTGTGTTGTGTGTCCTGTGTATGTGCTAGGGGGTCAGAATGAACTCAGAATGAACTTTTAAAGTTCCCTTTGACCCGGTCTGGAGGAGGAGATTCATTTTAGGAGCAATGAAATTACATAATGTTATTGTATATAAACTGTTGCTCGTGGTAACGTGGGAGCGCGCTCCGAGAATAAATTCTGTTACCTATTATTGAAACTAGCGTTAGCTCTCAGAGTTCATGTCTAGGATCAAGCTCCGTGGACAAACAGTGTTGTGGTGACTAGACTAGTTCAAACCCAGTTGGTTAATAAGCTCTGAACCCGACAGATCTCATGAGCAGGAGCTTGACAACACAGCTGGACAGTCCAGTCAATCAGCAGGTGATGAACTGAAAACACACACGCCTAAAAACATCTGTGTGTGTGTGTGTGTGTGTGTGTGTGTGTGTGTGTGTGTGTGTGTGTGTGTGTGTGTGTGTGTGTGTGTGTGTGTGTGTGTGTGTGTGTGTGTGTGTGTGTGTGTGTGTGTGTGTGTGTGTGTGTGTGTGTGTGGTGCTTCTCTGAATAGGCAGTGGGAGGTGAGGTCAGTGAACATGAAACCGTGAGCAGAGAGGGAGAGATGGGGGATGGGTAGCTTCATTTAATCATGTCCTGTGTGTGTGTTTGTGTGTGTGTATGGGTGTGTGGGAGCGAGCGTTAATTTGTGTGTGTGTGTGTGTGTGTGTGTGTGTGTGTGTGTGTGTGTGTGTGTGTGTGTGTGTGTGTGTGTGTGTGTGTGTGTGTGTGTGTGTGTGTGTGTGTGTGTGTGTGTGTGTGTGTGTGTGTGTGTGTGTGTGTGTGTGTGTTAGACAGTAGAGTTGTCACATTCTCCCAAACCACCAAACAGGGAACTTCTGGATGAGCCAGCAAAAAAACAGTAACAGCTTCCATAACATTACTAGAACATTCCAATAACATTACTATAACATTCCCATAACATTACTAGAACATTCCCATAACATTACTAGAACATTCCCATAACATTCCCATAACATTACTAGAACATTCCTATAACATTACTAGAACATTCCCATAACATTACTAGAACATTCCCATAACATTACTAGAACATTCCTATAACATTACTAGAACATTCCCATAACATTACTAGAACATTCCCATAACATTACTAGAACATTCCCAAAACATTACTAGAACATTCCCATAACATTACTAGAACATTCCCAAAACATTACTAGAACATTCCCATAACATTACTAGAACAACATTCCCATAACATTACTAGAACATTCCCATAACATTACTAGAACATTCCCATAACATTATTAGAACATTCCCAAAACATTACTAGAACATTCCCAAAACATTACTAGAACATTCCCATAACATTACTAGAACATTCCCAAAACATTACTAGAACATTCCCATAACATTACTAGAACATTCCCATAACATTACTATAACATTCCTATAACATTACTAGAACATTCCCATAACATTACTAGAACATTCCCATAACATTACTAGAACATTCCCAAAACATTACTAGAACATTCCCATAACATTACTAGAACATTCCCAAAACATTACTAGAACATTCCCAAAACATTACTAGAACATTCCCATAACATTACTAGAACATTCCCATAACATTACTAGAACATTCCCATAACATTACTAGAACATTCCCAAAACATTACTAGAACATTCCCATAACATTACTAGAACAACATTCCCATAACATTACTAGAACATTCCCATAACATTACTAGAACATTCCCATAACATTATTAGAACATTCCCAAAACATTACTAGAACATTCCCAAAACATTACTAGAACATTCCCATAACATTACTAGAACATTCCCATAACATTACTAGAACATTCCCATAACATTACTAGAACATTCCCATAACATTGCCATAACATTCCCAGCAGCAGAAAGGGAAACAACAGGAAAGTCAGTAGGGTCTTTCAGAGGATTGAGAGCTACCGGGAACACAGGCTTTATTAGTTTCCAGGGAAACCACCTCAGGAGGGGCGCAGGGACAGGGGTGGTTTATTTTATTAGTTCATCTTCAGAAGAGCCCTACGGAGTCTACAGAAGAGCCCTGCAGAGTCTACAGAAGAGCCCTACCGAGTCTACAGGAGGGGTCTACGGGAGGGTTTAGAGGGGAGAGGAGCTGTTTCAGACACACACAGAGCGAGAGAGAGATTAAACGACAGAGAACGATGGTAGAGAGGGAAACAGTGTAGAGAGAGGAGGGAGAAAGAGAAGAGGAAGAGCGAGAGAGAGAGAGAGAGAGAGAGAGAGAGAGAGAGAGAGAGAGAGAGAGAGAGAGAGAGAGAGAGAGAGAGGCACAGGGGAAATCAGTTGGTGTGTAGTAGGCTACATTCCTCACCCCGCAGGCCACAGCACTTCAGGAGAGCAGGGAAAGAAAGGATGAGGGAAAGGGAGGAGAGGAGAGGCAGGGAGCAAAAGTCCACTTCAGACCAGTTCCTTACGCTGTTTGTAGTTTGAAAGTTGCACCTGCTGCTAGTCTAAGGACCTGTGGTGTCCCTCAAACACCTGCTGCTAGTCTAAGGACCTGTGGTGTCCCTCAAACACCTGCTGCTAGTCTAAGGACCTGTGGTGTCCCTCAAACACCTGCTGCTAGTCTAAGGACCTGTGGTGTCCCTCAAACACCTGCTGCTAGTCTAAGGACCTATGGTGTCCCTCAAACACCTGCTGCTAGTCTAAGGACCTATGGTGACCCTCGAACACCTGCTGCTAGTCTAAGGACCTGTGGTGTCCCTCAAACAGCTCCTGCTAGTCTAAGGACCTGTGGTGTCTCTCAAACAGCTCCTGCTACCTAAGAGGACATTTTAAACACAGAGCTGGAGAAATCTACAAATCGACACTTCTCTATATAACTACATAATCAAAAAGGAGTATTGTAGCCTACATTAGACAACATGAACTCAGGGATAGAATCTATAATATATAGGTATATCATTTCTAAAAACTAAACGATTACAAAATATTATTCCCTATCTGTAATACACCATTTTTTCAAACTTACCTGTAATTATTTGATTAATTCATGAATGGATAGTACAACTCCAATGTACGCTATTGTACACTAATTGAAGTCAGCCCTTCCTAATCCGTGACCTATAAATTTCCCTTCACATCATTCACACTTGGCTGAGTACCATGGAACCAACAGAAGCCCGTCTACAGCCGCCAGACCAGTGCTACTACCTTCATTGCGCTGCACCAAGCAAGTCACACAACAAAGCTCATGCTTCTATCCCTCGTGATGTTGAAATCAAAAGGCAGGATAGTCTACATTCCAAATCCGTTACTTTGTATCGTTTACGGGCTACACAAGTCTTGTACTGTAGGCCTACGTGACTGTAACTCGAAAGTAAATTACGTTTTACAATGTATCGTTCTTTCCTGAAATGTTTTCCTTTGGTAAATCCTGAAAAAAAGTTCCCGTGCAAAAAAGACGGAAAAAACATCAACCAATTTTTTTTTCTGTTAGAAATCAGAACGAGGGCAGGTTCGAGACGAGAACACAAACATTTTAAAAGTAAAAGAAGTGAGGAGAAAACTCAACATAATAAAGTTGTTTATTAACCTGTTACACTGCTAGGTTGGCTCGTTAGTCAGTAAAAGTTATATACATCTTCATCACCTACCTGTCAGGAATAGTACAGGAATCCACCATCTCAGCAACAAACACATCTTCCATATCAAAGCATTTGCGTTTAGAGAAGTCCTGTGTACATGTTCTCCTCGCCTTTTCCGCCTCATTCCTCAAACCGCTATTCGAGGCGCCTCGCTCTACCCGAGTATAACGGGATTGTAACGCTCCTAGCTCTGACCGAGTATAACGGGACTGTACAGGTCCTGGCTCTACCCGAGTATAACGAGACTGTACCGTTTGAGAAATGGGTGGTGCATGCGCAGTTTGGTCCTCTTCAGGGCAAGGGGGGGGGGGTCATTTAAAAGTGACTCAAGCATCTTTACATGTTGTGGCCAATGGGACTGTGTCTATATGGGTCATTCTTGAATTGTGGTGATAAATTCTGATCCTTGACTTTGGCATCATGTAAAATCATTTTAAAATGAGAACAATATGACAAGTAATACATTTGTCTTTTGTTTTTACAGTTATTTAATAAGAAAACATATATAAGTCATTTATGCTACAAAACACATTTTCGTATGCATTGTAGAAACTACTGGGGGATAGCAGGTTGGCTTGTCCTACTGGTGATGTGTAGCGGTGTAGTGACATGTTTTGGGCGATTTAGAGATATCTATCTATCATTTTGAATGCTAGACATTGAAACAAAATTATGTAATATATTGCCTACATCAATAAAACCAAATGATATTATTACTAGTATAATGTTGTCCCTGAATTTAATGTCATTGGTGTTAGCGCCTTGAAAATCACTGATTACAAAGATACACAAGGACCTTGAGCTCCGGTGGAAAACTGTTATCATGGGGAGGAGTCTATATTATCAGGGGAGGGGTCTATATTATCGGGGGAGGAGTCTGTTACCGGGGGAGGGGTCTATATTATCAGGGGAGGAGTCTGTTACCGGGGGAGGGGTCTATATTATCAGGGGAGGGGTCTATATTATCGGGGAGGAGTCTGTTACCGGGGGAGGAGTCTATATTATCAGGGGAGGGGTCTATATTATCGGGGAGGAGTCTGTTACCGGGGGAGGGGTCTATATTATCAGGGGAGGAGTCTGTTACCGGGGAGGGGTCTATATTATCAGGGGAGGGGTCTATATTATCGGGGGAGGAGTCTGTTACCGGGGGAGGGGTCTATATTATCAGGGGAGGGGTCTATATTATCAGGGGAGGGGTCTATATTATCGGGGGAGGAGTCTGTTACCGGGGGAGGGGTCTATATTATCAGGGGAGGGGTCTATATTATCGGGGGAGGAGTCTGTTATCTGGGGAGGGGTCTATATTATCAGGGGAGGGGTCTATATTATCGGGGAGGAGTCTGTTACTGGGGGAGGGGTCTATATTATCAGGGAAGGGGCCTATATTATCAGGGGAGGAGTCTGTTACCGGGGAAGGGGTCTATATTATCAGGGGAGGAGTCTGTTATCAGGGGAGGAGTCTATATCAATGAAAAGATGAGCTAAACACATGTCCTTTTATTATGTCATAGATTTGAGGATTCCATATTTGTAAGTCGCTCTGGATAAGAGCGTCTGCTAAATGACTTAAATGTAAATGTGTTGTGTCTGAATCCAGTGTTACATGGTGTTGGTCAATTTGAATGACGCTAAGTAACATTGAGTTTAATCATATCACTAATATCACTAATCATACCACTAATATCACTAATCATTTCACTAATCATATCACTTCAGTAAATCATTTTTTAAAGGATTGATTACTATACATTTAAGAATTTGTGGCCTCCATTTCAGAAAATGATAATTTACCTAAAATGTCTCTGTTTACATCATTGGTGTTGCTGCTCCTACAGGTGGAACAATGTTGTCATACTGGTAAAAACTATGAAAAGACATTAAGCTCCATTAATTGATTTAGAATAGATGTAACCAAATACAGTTAAATAAAAACACATCTAGAAAAATACAGCTACGTTTTTCCAAAATGTCCAAATGACACCTAAATTCAAGAACGACACCTAGTATCTAAGTGGGGTGGATATAAAATGGTGTTTTATTAGAAATCAATTGAAAATTACATTTTCATTGAACAATGCCTCTTAGACGATGGGGGAAAGACAGCGAAAGGAGAATAAAGGGAGCTCACTGGACACAAACTGGTTGAATCAACGTTGTTTAAATGTAATCCAGTCACCAGAGTAGTGCTTAATAGGCTAGGGACTGGACACAAACTGGTTGAATCAACGTTGTTTAAATGTAATCCAGTCACCAGAGTAGTTCTTCATAGGCTAGGGACTGGACACAAACTGGTTGAATCAACGTTGTTTAAATGTAATCCAGTCACCAGAGTAGTTCTTCATAGGCTAGGGACTGGACACAAACTGGTTGAATCAACGTTGTTTAAATGTAATCCAGTCACCAGAGTAGTGCTTCATAGGCTAGGGACTGGACACAAACTGGTTGAATCAACGTTGTTTAAATGTAATCCAGTCACCAGAGTAGTTCTTCATAGGCTAGGGACTGGACACAAACTGGTTGAATCAACGTTGTTTAAATGTAATCCAGTCACCAGAGTAGTGCTTCATAGGCTAGGGACTGGACACAAACTGGTTGAATCAACGTTGTTTAAATGTAATCCAGTCACCAGAGTAGTTCTTCATAGGCTAGGGACTGGACACAAACTGGTTGAATCAACGTTGTTTAAATGTAATCCAGTCACCAGAGTAGTTCTTCATAGGCTAGGGACTGGACAAGCCCTTAGCCTGATTGGAGGCTCAGTAGGCTGAATACCAAAACTTGTTCAAGATAGCATGCAAAGAACACAGGAGATCTTTTGGAGAGATCTTCACAATTGCTGTAATAACTGTGCAGAATATCAAACAGCATTGATCACTTGCATTATGTGCTTGTGATGTAATCTCAACTGTAATCCAGGTCTTTCGGTTGTGTTAGATGAAGCGCAGTGATCAAATTAAAATTGTATAAAAATACATAGAACATTGTCTTCCCATTTTAACATTGTGCTTTTAGACGGTTGAAAGCACAGTGATAACTACACCAAAACCCAGACATCGTCTTCCCATTTAGAATGGTTGAAACCACAGTGATAACTACACCAAAACCCAGACATTGTCTTCCCATTTAGAATGGTTGAAACCACAGTGATAACTACACCAAAACCCAGACATTTTTTTCCATTGAAATGTTGTTGTGCTTTTAGATGGTTGAAACCATAGTGATAAACACATTGAGAATTCAACAAGGAGTCATTCGTTCCACCACTTTCATAAACGAATCAACGGTACCACAGCTGGCTAATCGAAACTAGGCTGAACAGTCCCACAACAAAGACAAATGAGTCAAGGGTCATTGCTGCCCTCTGTCGTTTCTTTACGTTCTGTACATTCCTTTTTCCATAGAGGAGAAACATCCTTTTGTCTGCACTGAAACCACACACACATTGTGGCCTTTTTATAAATACATTTGGCTTTAATATAAATTCACTGTAAACCCAATGAAAACATTTGTACACAGATTAGAAACATGATACATTTTTATTTACAGTTTATAAATTGTACCATCACATCTAACCAAAACTTCAAACATTTGATGTTTTAACTAGTTAAATTGTCCCTGTACATTTCAAAAGCATAAAAACAAAAGTTAGACATTTTTGTCAAAGATTAAAAGGCGTGAATATCTTCCCTTCCTTAGATAAAAACTCCTCACTCAGACAGACCCATTTAATAGGTCTGAACCCAATGAAGCCACTTCTAGTTCAGTGAGTCTGTTGTCTGGCCTCAGGCTATAATGAGGAAGTGAAACGACTAGGCACATGCCAGAGTGAAACTTGTTTCTCTCTCTGTTCTTAAAATGGGTCTCTAGGTTCTCTTTCAAAAAGGCCTGATTGACTCATTCACTCCAAAAACAAGTCATGGTTTGAATATGTTAATGAGGACTCACCTGAGACACCTGACACTCCACTGCATTAGCAAGCATCATGACGCTAAATAAATGGACAAAGCACAGTGCGTCTAAGTCATGAAAACAACTATTAAAAAGGTTAACTTTATGTATTAGAGGGTATTATCAATCTACAGTTGATATTACATGTAACTCCAACATTTGATATGAGGGTATTATCAATCTACAGTTGATATTACATGTAACTCCAACATTTGATATGAGGTTATTATCAATCTACAGTTGATATTACATGTAACTCCAACATTTGATATGAGGTTATTATCAATCTACAGTTGATATTACATGTAACTCCAACATTTGATATGAGGGTATTATCAATCTACAGTTGATATTACATGTAACTTTGATATGAGGGTATTATCCAACATTTTTAAATGAGGTTATTATCAATCTACAGTTGATATTACATGTAACTCCAACATTTTAAATGAGGTTATTATCAATCTACAGTTGATATTACATGTAACTCCAACATTTTAAATGAGGTATTATCAATCTACAGTTGATATTACATGTAACTCCAACATTTGATATGAGGTTATTATCAATCTACAGTTGATATTACATGTAACTCCAACATTTTAAATGAGGTTATTATCAATCTACAGTTGATATTACATGTAACTCCAACATTTTAAATGAGGTTATTATCAATCTACAGTTGATATTACATGTAACTCCAACATTTTAAATGAGGTTATTATCAATCTACAGTTGATATTACATGTAACTCCAACATTTTAAATGAGGTTATTATCAATCTACAGTTGATATTACATGTAACTCCAACATTTTAAATGAGGTTATTATCAATCTACAGTTGATATTACATGTAACTCCAACATTTAATATGAGGTTATTATCAATCTACAGTTGATATTACATGTAACTCCAACATTTTAAATGAGGTTATTATCAATCTACAGTTGATATTACATGTAACTCCAACATTTTAAATGAGGTTATTATCAATCTACAGTTGATATTACATGTAACTCCAACATTTTAAATGAGGTTATTATCAATCTACAGTTGATAATAACAAACAAACCGTCACCAGAAAGCTTGTGGTTCTCAAACAGTCAAGACCTGAGACTGACGTGAGAAGCTCTTCTGTCACACCAACAGTAGACAAAGGCAGGAGGAAAAATGCATTATCCAATAAGATGCACTGAGAATTCATACAGTCTTATCCAGGCAATGGCAGTTTGTAACAGAAAGCACATTTAAATTCAGATTCAAGAATAAAAAAATCCTAATTGAAAATACTAGATGGCACTTTTCAAATCTTTGAATCAGCATTCCAATTGGCTTCCTGACTACTGAACTGAATGGAGGCCGCCCTTCCTTCAATCATAGGCTGTACTCCACATTGAAGGCCTTTATATGTGAGGGTATACAAATGTAAGCAAGGTTCTAAATTATTATATATTTGTCAAATATTACATCCGTTTGGGTTTCTTGCAGTCAATTTGCCGTCTACAAATGATTTATAATTATGTTCCGGTCCCCTGAACTTCTGCTGAAGGACAAACACCATCCGGCGGCTGAATCTATTTGATGATCCCTGATCTACAGCCTTTTGTTGTGTCACTGTCGTCCTGTTATTGATGTGACGAGTTCAGTCTGGCAGCTAGGCCCTTTGTGAAGCCTGACCTACAGCAGCTACTATGTTTATAATATTCATTATATTTTCAACCATTCCAAACACAAGTTGCGGTAAACATTAAGTGGTTCTAATCTATTCTATTTTTAGAAGGCTTAGCAGGTTTATTGGCCGGTACACTGGGAGGTCTGTCACGATCATCGTAGGGCTCATCATAACGATCACTGTACCGTCCGCCGTCACTGCGTTCATCGTAAACACGATCACGGTCGTACCGGTCACGGCGGTCAGAGTAGCGGTCATCCTGGTCCCTGCGGTCATCGTGGTGCTCGCGGCGGTCATCGTAGTCGCTGCGGCGGTCATCGTAGTCACTACGGCGGTCATCGTGGTGCTCGCGGCGGTCATCGTAGTCGCTGCGGCGGTCATCGTAGTCGCTGCGGCGGTCATCGTAGTCGCTGCGGCGGTCATCGTGGTGCTCGCGGCGGTCATCGTAGTCGCTGCGGCGGTCATCGTAGTCCTTCTCACTGCGTTCCTTGTACTGGTCGCGACGGTCCGCGATCTTAGGTGGGTGGTCTTCATCGTCGCCTTCCTTGCTGCGCGTCTGGCGATCCTCGCCGTTCACCACGGGTTTGTCGTCGTGGAACTCCTCCCCCTCTGGAACCCTGAGGACATATCAGTGGACAGGAGACTCAGCACACCGTCTGTTCTCACCATCTCAGCTCTCATGGTGTGTGTGTGTGTGTCAGACCATACATACCCCATAGCGTACTCCTCTGCTTTGTCCTTCTTTCTGCAGCAGCAGCAGTAGATGAGGATTATGAGCAGCACCAGAACACCAACCACAACGCCACCAATGATACCCGCTGTTGAACCCAGGGCCATAGACGCTACAGGAGAGAGAGGTGAAGAGGTGAGATGAGGTGGAGCATGAGAGGAGAGGTGGAGCATGAGAGGAGAGGTGGAGCATGAGAGTGGAGCATGAGAGGAGAGGTGGAGCATGAGAGGAGAGGTGGAGCATGAGAGGAGAGGTGGAGCATGAGAGGAGGAGCATGAGATGAGAGGAGAGCATGAGAGGAGAGGTGGAGCATGAGAGGAGAGGAGCATGAGAGGAGAGGTGGAGCATGAGAGGAGAGGTGGAGCATGAGAGGAGAGGTGGAGCATGAGAGGAGAGGTGGAGCATGAGAGGAGAGGTGGAGCATGAGAGGAGAGGTGGAGCATGAGAGGAGAGGAGGAGCATGAGAGAGGCATGAGAGGAGAGGAGTAGCATGAGAGGAGAGGAGGAGCATGAGCATGAGAGGAGAGGAGGAGCATGAGAGGAGGAGAGAAATGTCTATTGATAAAATGTGTCTGTGTGTATCCTGTTACAGGACCATCCTCATGTGATGGTTACATTGCCTCAGATCTGAACATTTGTGTTAGCTCCCAGAGATAACGCCTAAGCTTTAGCTCAGCAGGCTAACACAGTCTAGTATTGTGCACTCACGTGGCATGACGGACAGCGTCAGGTTGCATTTGGCACTGCGGATCTTATTAGTGGAGGTACAGACGTAGTATCCTGAGGATTCCATGGTGAGGTTGAAGAGAGACAGAACACCATCCTCTGGAAGAGACAGAGACAACATGGTAGGTCAGGGGTCAAGGTCATAGTCAAGGTCATATCAACTGAAGATTAACAAGCACACAGACACTACATACTGTCTGTTGTCTTGGGTGCAGGTGCTCGGGGCATGTTTCTGACGTCGTAGCCCTGCCACTTGTAGGTAGGAAGAGGAGAGCCCTCTTCAGACTGACAGGTGAGACTGATATCCTGGAAGTACTCTGCCTTCCCATCGATCTTACAGACAGGCACAGAGGGAGCCACTGTGGACACAATATGTTTTGCAACGTTAAGTTATCAGTAATCATCGACACTTTACAGATTTCTAAGGTTTATTTTGGAATAAAGTGGAATGAAGCTAAATTCTACGGTTTATTATGGAATATTCTACGGGAGTCATTGTTTTTGTTTTTTACCCAGGACCACCAGACGGGTGGTGTCAGCCAGCTGACCCTTGTCATCCTTGGGGATGGCGACCCGACAGTCGAATAGTCGGTTGTCCTGGAGACCGATGGAGGAGAGCTTCAGGTTGGCTACTCCTTTAGCTAGGTCCTGCTCCAGGGAAGCTCTTCCTTCATACCTGTCACTGATGTCCAGGACACCAGTAGAGTAGGAGGTAAGGACGGACACCTGGAAACACCAATGTCAACAACAACATGGAAACACCAATGTCAACAACAACATGTAAACACCAATGTCAACAACAACATGTAAACACCAATGTCAACAACAACATGTAAACACCAATGTCAACAACAGCATGGAAACACCAATGTCAACAACAACATGGAAACACCAATGTCAACAACAACATGGAAACACCAATGTCAACAACAGCATGGAAACACCAATGTCAACAACAGCATGGAAACACCAATGTCAACAACAGCATGGAAACACCAATGTCAACAACAACAGCATGGAAACACCAATGTCAACAACAGCATGGAAACACCAATGTCAACAACAGCATGTAAACACCAATGTCAACAACAGCATGTAAACACCAATGTCAACAACAGCATGTAAACACCAATGTCAACAACAGCATGTAAACACCAATGTCAACAACAACATGTAAACACCAATGTCAACAACAACATGTAAACACCAATGTCAACAACAACATGTAAACACCAATGTCAACAACAACATGTAAACACCAATGTCAACAACAACATGTAAACACCAATGTCAACAATGTCAACAACAACATGTAAACACCAATGTCAACAACAACATGTAAACACCAATGTCAACAACAACATGTAAACACCAATGTCAACAACAACATGTAAACACCAATGTCAACAACAACATGTAAACACCAATGTCAACAACAACATGTAAACACCAATGTCAACAACACACCAATGTCAACAACAACATGTAAACACCAATGTCAACAACAACATGTAAACACCAATGTCAACAACAACATGGAAACACCAATGTCAACAACAACATGGAAACACCAATGTCAACAACAACATGGAAACACCAATGTCAACAACAACATGGAAACACCAATGTCAACAACAACATGTAAACACCAATGTCAACAACAACATGGAAACACCAATGTCAACAACAAAACACCAATGTCAAACACATGTAAACAAATGTCAACAACAACATGGAAACACCAATGTCAACAACAACATGTAAACACCAATGTCAACAACAACATGTAAAACACACAATGTCAACAACAACATGTAAACACCAATGTCAACAACAACATGTAAACACCAATGTCAACACCAATGTCAACAACAACATGTAAACACCAATGTCAACAACAACATGTAAACACCAATGTCAACAACAACATGTAAACACCAATGTCAACAACAACATGGAAACACCAATGTCAACAACAACATGGAAACACCAATGTCAACAACAACATGGAAACACCAATGTCAACAACAACATGGAAACACCAATGTCAACAACAGCATGGAAACACCAATGTCAACAACAACATGGAAACACCAATGTCAACAACAACATGTAAACACCAATGTCAACAACAACATGGAAACACCAATGTCAACAACAACATGGAAACACCAATGTCAACAACAGCATGGAAACACCAATGTCAACAACAACATGGAAACACCAATGTCAACAACAACATGGAAACACCAATGTCAACAACAACATGGAAACACCAATGCTAACCTCCCCTGTTATTGGTAATGGTGAGAGTTTAGGCTGTCTTGTGGGTATGATCTTTGATCCTCTAACTTCCTCACTCGTCATTATTCACCATTCATGCAGGATTATCCGTAACCATGGAAGCATCCACGTTAATGTAGATTTGTTCAGAAACATTTTATATTCTTATTTTACAATAAAAGTGACTCCAAAATGACACGATACATTATTTACCATTAATTTCGATTGGGCACAAAATAATCTGAAAAACGAACTGCAAATGCATCCAACAAACTAGATGTGGTCATTATGTCCGTACGGAATATGGGACCCAAAAACTACTATATTTATAACAATATTTAAGGGTGTTAATTTTGACCATTAAATTCTTGGGTAGAAAAAAACGATTTCTTGTTAAGTCAAATCACATTCTCTGCACAACTGTAGTATAAAAATGTCCCAATCATTGCTCATCTTTATCAAGGGGATCAATAGTTGAAACCCCCTGAATGTGGTCAGAGCTGATCAGAGTGATTTCTGGTTGGTGTATTACCTCTGGCTCTCCGGGTTTGTCTGCTTCAGCCAACCAGGATATGATGACCAGATCGTTGACTGGGTTCTTGGGTTTGAAGCTGCATGGTATAGTGATGTTGTCTCCCCTGGCGAACTCATAGGTCCGTTGAGGGATGGACACCTCTAAAGCTACAGTCATGGACACGACTGGGACAGAGAGAGACAGACAGGAAGAAACAGGAAGACAGGTTTTACAGACACTGACGTATAGAGCTGTAGGAGGTGAACACTGTTCAAATGAAGTGCTTTGTAACACTAAAACTAATGGCAAATGCGCTGCCACCAACTCGAAGGAGAGGAAACCTTAAAGTACCACAAGAGCGGAATAATTTTTTTCAACTGAAAGACGATTCCCTTGATGTTGCATAATAATTCAAGAAGTCATGGTTTTATTCAAAGTATGATATATTTGGGCTTGAAGTGGGAAATCCGAAGTGGGGACATTGGATATTTTCCATGTGTCAGCGCTGCGTTTCCCCAATAGGACATAACATGCTAATACTTTCCAGTCTACATTTATTTTCATTGCTGGGTTTTATTTCAATGTAACCACCCAACAGCATGGCATTGTATATTAATCAGAAACATCTGCAAAGTTCTTCCTCCGTAGCAGACACCTGGCCACCTGATCCAAGCAGCTTTTCTCGTAGCATACACCTGGCCACCTGAGCCAAGCAGCTTTTCTCGTAGCATACACCTGGCCATCTGAGCCATGGAGCCAAGCAGCTATTCTCCGTGACACACACCTGGCCATCTGAGCCAAGAAGCTAAGCAGCTTTTCTCCGTAACACACACCTGGCCACCTGAGCCATGGAGCCAAGCAGCTTTCCTCCGTAGCACACACCTGGCCACCTGAGCCAAGCAGCTTTTCTCCGTAGCACACACCTGGCCACCTGAGCCAAGCAGCTTTCCTCCGTAGCATACACCTGGCCATCTGAGCCATGGAGCCAAGCAGCTTTCCTCCGTAGCACACACCTGGCCACCTGAGCCAAGCAGCTTTCCTCCGTAGCATACACCTAGCCACCTGAACCAAGCAGCTTTCCTCCGTAGCACACACCTGGCCACCTGAGCCAAGCAGCTTTCCTCCGTAGCATACACCTGGCCATCTGAGCCATGGAGCCAAGCAGCTTTCCTCCGTAGCACACACCTGGCCACCTGAGCCAAGCAGCTTTCCTCCGTAGCATACACCTAGCCACCTGAGCCAAGCAGCTTTCCTCCGTAGCATACACCTAGCCACCTGAGCCATGGAGCCAAGCAGCTTTCCTCCGTAGCACACACCTGGCCACCTGAGCCAAGCAGCTTTTCTCCGTAGCACACACCTGGCCACCTGAGCCAAGCAGCTTTTCTCCGTAGCACACACCTGGCCACCTGAGCCAAGCAGCTTTTCTCCGTAGCATACACCTGGCCACCTGAGCCAAGCAGCTTTTCTCCGTAACATACACCTGGCCACCTGAGCCAAGCAGCTTTTCTCCGTAGCATACACCTGGCCACCTGAGCCAAGCAGCTTTTCTCCGTAGCATACACCTGGCCACCTGAGCCAAGCAGCTTTTCTCCGTAACATACACCTGGCCACCTGAGCCAAGCAGCTTTTCTCCGTAACATACACCTGGCCACCTGAGCCAAGCAGCTTTTCTCCGTAACATACACCTGACCACCTGAGCCAAGCAGCTTTTCTCCGTAACATACACCTGACCACCTGAGCCAAGCAGCTTTTCTCCGTAACATACACCTGGCCACCTGAGCCAAGCAGCTTTCCTCCGTAACATACACCTGGCCACCTGAGCCAAGCAGCTTTCCTCCGTAACATACACCTGGTCACCTGGTCACCTGAGCCAATTAAAACAGGGAGGAACTAAAGTTTTAGCACCTCCACTTTTTATTTTTTCCAGAAAATGATCAGAATTAAAATTGTATATATTATATATATATATATATATTATAGCGAGAGAGTGAGAGATAGGAACTGACCATTTTATAAATGCATGAATGGTTTTGACCACTAAAGTGTTGCTTCACGACGACACGCTTCACTGCTCTGATTGGTGCAGCTAGAAACCACAAGCGTCTATCCTATATTATAAACTGGATGGTTCCAGCCCTGAATGCTGAAACATGTCATTTTACTTCTCTAATTACGTCGGTTCTGTAACCAGTTTAAAATAGCAATAAGGCACCTCGGGGGTATGTGGTGTTTGGCCAATATACCACGGCTAAGGGCTCTGTCCATGCACGAAACAACGTGGAGTTGGGCATCTAACACACCTCCTCGTACCTTATTGCTACATTGAACATGCACCAGCAAAAGATAATTAAAGAAACAGGTTTATCCATTCTGTCATTGTAGCCAATCACTTCACTTCCCCCGTGAGAACCATAAGCATGGGGAGACTTGGCTGTACTGCTGGACTGCTGGACTGCGGCCGATGCCTGCCAACACACTTGCACCATGTTCATTACAATGTAGAAAAACTCATGTCTCTTATGTAAAATGCCAACACTTTGGAGAAAACAATAGATGACGAAGTCAAAGATAGTGGTTTAAATCTGGGGTGAAGTTTTCCCTAAATGCTTCTGACAAATCCAGCAATATAAACCCACACAGGTAATGTCATAGAGTCTTATTCTGTAGTCCTCCGTTATGACAGGGCTTTAGAAACTAAAGGTAACACCCACTGACAGTAAGGGAGGGAGAAGCACCTTGTCTTGTGCAAGACAGAACTGTTTCCACAAGTACAACCCTTGGACAGGACACTTGCCAATCGCAGGGCCTTCCCCCCAATTACCTCAATGCTCCCATTACAGTCTTTGGGACGACACAGCCAGATATCAAACTCCCAATCTTCCAATCTCAGGGCGGACATTCTAACCACACCGACGTACACTATTATATATATATATATTATATTATTATAGCAAGATTTATTTGACTGGAAAAATAAAAAGCATTAGTTTTCACATGGATTCATATGGAGGCTGTTGTCCTCCAGTGGGAATGCAAAGTGTTTTAGGGTTGGGCACCTCTCCTCTCCTGCCTGTGTCATCCAGCACTCTCTAACTATCAGCCCTCTCATCAGAATTACAGAATTTTAACCTTAAAGTGTTTTAGGTTAAGTTTAGGCATTAACTCTGAATTTAAGGTTGGGGTTAAGTTCAGGAATGAACTCCAAATTGTTAAGGAATTAACAAATGGTTAGGGTTAGCTACTAGGGTTAGCTACTAGGGTTAGGGTTAGCTACTAGGGTTAGCTTAGGGTTAGCTAAGGGTTAGCTACTAGGGTTAGGGTTAGCTACTAGGGTTAGGGTTAGCTACTAGGGTTAGGGTTAGCTACTAGGGTTAGGGTTAGCTACTAGGGTTAGGGTTAGCTACTAGGGTTAGGGTTAGCTACTAGGGTTTTTTAGCTACTAGGGTTAGGGTTAGCTACTAGGGTTAGGGTTAGCTACTAGGGTTAGGGTTAGCTACTAGGGTTAGGGTTAGCTACTAGGGTTAGGGTTAGCTACTAGGGTTAGCTACTAGGGTTAGCTACTAGGGTTAGCTACTAGGGTTAGGGTTAGCTACTAGGGTTAGCTACTAGGGGTTAGCTACTAGGGTTTAGCTACTAGGGTTAAGCTACTAGGTTTTACTAGGGTTAGGGTTAGCTACTAGGGTTAGCTTAGGGTTAGCTAGGGTAGGGTTAGCTACTAGGGTTAGGGTTAGCTACTAGGGTTAGGGTTAGCTACTAGGGTTAGGGTTAGCTACTAGGGTTAGGGTTAGCTACTAGGGTTAGGGTTAGCTACTAGGGTTAGGGTTAGCTAGGGTTAGGGTTAGCTACTAGGGTTAGCTACTAGGGTTAGCTACTATTAGCTACTAGGGTTAGGGTTAGCTACTAGGGTTAGGGTTAGCTACTAGGGTTAGCTACTAGGGTTAGGGTTAGCTACTAGGGTTAGGGTTAGCTACTAGGGTTAGCTACTAGGGTTAGCTACTAGGGTTAGGGTTAGCTAGTAGGGTTAGCTACTAGGGTTAGGGTTAGCTACTAGGGTTAGGGTTAGCTACTAGGGTTAGGGTTAGCTACTAGGGTTAGGGTTAGCTACTAGGGTTAGGGTTAGCTACTAGGGTTAGGGTTAGCTACTAGGGTTAGGGTTAGCTACTAGGGTTAGGGTTAGGGTTACTACTAGGGTTAGGGTTAGCTACTAGGGTTAGGGTTAGCTACTAGGGTTAGGGTTAGCTACTAGGGTTAGGGTTAGCTACTAGGGTTAGCTACTAGGGTTAGGGTTAGCTACTAGGGTTAGGGTTAGCTACTAGGGTTAGGGTTAGCTACTAGGGTTAGGGTTAGCTACTAGGGTTAGGGTTAGCTACTAGGGTTAGGGTTAGCTACTAGGGTTAGGGTTAGCTACTAGGGTTAGGGTTAGCTACTAGGTTAGGGTTAGCTACTAGGTTAGGGTTAGCTACTAGGGTTAGGGTTAGGGTTAGCTACTAGGGTTAGCTACTAGGGTTAGGGTTAGCTACTAGGGTTAGGGTTAGCTACTAGGGTTAGGGTTAGCTACTAGGGTTAGGGTTAGCTACTAGGGTTAGGGTTAGCTACTAGGGTTAGGGTTAGCTACTAGGGTTAGGGTTAGCTACTAGGGTTAGGGTTAGGGTTAGCTACTAGGTTAGGGTTAGCTACTAGGGTTAGGGTTAGGGTTAGGGTTAGCTACTAGGGTTAGGGTTAGCTACTAGGGTTAGGGTTAGCTACTAGGGTTAGGGTTAGCTACTAGGGTTAGGGTTAGCTACTAGGGTTAGGGTTAGCTACTAGGGTTAGGGTTAGCTACTAGGGTTAGGGTTAGCTACTAGGGTTAGGGTTAGCTACTAGGGTTAGGGTTAGCTACTAGGGTTAGGGTTAGCTACTAGGTTAGGGTTAGCTACTAGGGTTAGGGTTAGCTACTAGGGTTAGCTACTAGGGTTAGGGTTAGCTACTAGGGTTAGGGGTTAGCTACTAGGGTTAGGGTTAGCTACTAGGGTTAGGGTTAGCTACTAGGGTTAGGGTTAGCTACTAGGGTTAGGGTTAGCTACTAGGGTTAGGGTTAGCTACTAGGTTAGGGTTAGCTACTAGGGTTAGGGTTAGCTACTAGGGTTAGGGTTAGCTACTAGGGTTAGGGTTAGCTACTAGGGTTAGGGTTAGCTACTAGTGTTAGGGTTAGGGTTAGCTACTAGGGTTAGGGTTAGCTACTAGTGTTAGGGTTAGGGTTAGCTACTAGGGTTAGGGTTAGCTACTAGGGTTAGCTACTAGGGTTAGGGTTACTAGGGTTAGGGTTAGCTACTAGGGTTAGGGTTAGCTACTAGGGTTAGGGTTAGCTACTAGGGTTAGGGTTAGCTACTAGGGTTAGGGTTAGCTACTAGGGTTAGGGTTAGCTACTAGGGTTAGCTACTAGGGTTAGCTTAGCTAGGGTTAGCTAGGGTTAGGGTTAGCTACTAGGGTTAGGGTTAGCTACTAGGGTTAGGGTTAGCTACTAGGGTTAGCTACTAGGGTTAGCTACTAGGGTTAGGGTTAGCTACTAGGGTTAGCTACTAGGGTTAGGGTTAGCTACTAGGGTTAGGGTTTACTAGGGTTAGGGTTAGCTACTAGGGTTAGGGTTAGCTACTAGGGTTAGGGTTAGCTACTAGGGTTAGGGTTAGCTACTAGGGTTAGCTACTAGGGTTAGGGTTAGCTACTAGGTTAGGGTTAGCTACTAGGGTTAGCTACTAGGGTTAGGGTTAGCTACTAGGGTTAGGGTTAGCTACTAGGGTTAGGGTTAGGGTTAGGGTTAGCTAGGGTTAGGGTTAGCTACTAGGGTTAGGGTTAGCTACTAGGGTTAGGGTTAGCTACTAGTGTTAGGGTTAGGGTTAGCTACTAGGTTAGGGTTAGCTACTAGGGTTAGGGTTAGCTACTAGGGTTAGGGTTAGCTACTAGGGTTAGGGTTAGCTACTAGGGTTAGGGTTAGCTACTAGGGTTAGGGTTAGCTACTAGGGTTAGGGTTAGCTACTAGGGTTAGGGTTAGCTACTTTAGGGTTAGCTACTAGGGTTAGGGTTAGCTACTAGGCTACTAGGGTTAGGGTTAGCTACTAGGGTTAGGGTTAGCTACTAGGGTTAGGGTTAGCTACTAGGGTTAGGGTTAGCTACTAGGGTTAGGGTTAGCTACTAGGGTTAGGGTTAGGGTTAGGGTTAGCTACTAGGGTTAGGGTTAGCTACTAGGGTTAGCTACTAGGGTTAGGGTTAGCTACTAGGGTTAGGGTTAGCTACTAGGGTTAGGGTTAGCTACTAGGGTTAGGGTTAGCTACTAGGGTTAGGGTTAGCTACTAGGGTTAGGGTTAGCTACTAGTGTTAGGGTTAGCTACTAGGGTTAGGGTTAGGGTTAGGGTTAGCTACTAGTGTTAGGGTTAGCTACTAGGGTTAGGGTTAGCTACTAGGGTTAGGGTTAGCTACTAGGGTTAGGGTTAGCTACTAGGGTTAGGGTTAGCTACTAGTGTTAGTTAGCTACTAGGGTTAGCTACTAGGTTAGGGTTAGCTACTAGGGTTAGGGTTAGCTACTAGGGTTAGGGTTAGCTACTAGGGTTAGGGTTAGCTACTAGGGTTAGCTACTAGGGTTAGGGTTAGCTACTAGTGTTAGGGTTAGCTACTAGTGTTAGGGTTAGGGTTAGCTACTAGGGTTAGGGTTAGCTACTAGGTTAGGGTTAGCTACTTAGGTTAGGGTTAGCTACTAGGGTTAGGGTTAGCTACTAGGGTTAGGGTTAGCTACTAGGGTTAGGTTAGCTACTAGGGTTAGGGTTAGCTACTAGGGTTAGGGTTAGCTACTAGGGTTAGGGTTAGCTACTAGGGTTAGGGTTAGCTACTAGGGTTAGGGTTAGCTACTAGGGTTAGGGTTAGCTACTAGGGTTAGCTACTAGGGTTAGGGTTAGCTACTAGGGTTAGGGTTAGCTACTAGGGTTAGGGTTAGCTACTAGGGTTAGGGTTAGCTACTAGGGTTAGGGTTAGCTACTAGGGTTAGGGTTAGCTACTAGGGTTAGCTACTAGGGTTAGGGTTAGCTACTAGGGTTAGCTACTAGGGTTAGGGTTAGCTACTAGGGTTAGGGTTAGCTACTAGGGTTAGGGTTAGCTACTAGGGTTAGGGTTAGCTACTAGGGTTAGGGTTAGCTACTAGGGTTAGGGTTAGCTACTAGGGTTAGGGTTAGCTACTAGGGTTAGGGTTAGCTACTAGGGTTAGTTACTAGGTTAGCTACTAGGGTTAGGGTTAGCTACTAGGGTTAGGGTTAGCTACTAGGGTTAGGGTTAGCTACTAGGGTTAGGGTTAGCTACTAGGTTAGGGTTAGCTAGGGTTAGGGTTAGCTACTAGGGTTAGGTTTAGCTACTAGGGTTAGGGTTAGCTACTAGGGTTAGGGTTAGCTACTAGGGTTAGCTACTAGGGTTAGCTACTAGGGTTAGGGTTAGCTACTAGGGTTAGCTACTAGGGTTAGCTACTAGGGTTAGGGTTAGCTACTAGGGTTAGGGTTAGCTACTAGGGTTAGGGTTAGCTACTAGGGTTAGGGTTAGCTACTAGGGTTAGGGCTTAGGGTTAGGGTTAGCTACTAGGGTTAGGGTTAGCTACTAGGGTTAGGGTTAGCTACTAGGGTTAGGGTTAGCTACTAGGTTAGGGTTAGCTACTAGGGTTAGGGTTAGCTACTAGGGTTAGGGTTAGCTACTAGGGTTAGGGTTAGCTACTAGGGTTAGGGTTAGGGTTAGCTACTAGGGTTAGGGTTAGCTACTAGTGTTAGGGTTAGCTACTAGGGTTACTAGGGTTAGGGTTAGCTACTAGGGTTAGGGTTAGCTACTAGGGTTAGGGTTAGCTACTAGGGTTAGGGTTAGCTACTAGGGTTAGGGTTAGCTACTAGGGTTAGGGTTAGCTACTAGGGTTAGGGTTAGCTACTAGGTTAGTTAGGGTTAGCTACTAGGGTTAGGGTTAGCTACTAGGGTTAGGGTTAGGGTTAGGGTTAGCTACTAGGGTTAGGGTTAGCTACTAGGGTTAGGGTTAGCTACTAGGGTTAGGGTTAGCTACTAGGGTTAGGGTTAGCTACTAGGGTTAGGGTTAGCTACTAGGGTTAGGGTTAGCTACTAGGGTTAGGGTTAGCTACTAGGGTTAGGGTTAGCTACTAGGGGTTAGGGTTAGCTACTAGGGTTAGGGTTAGCTACTAGGGGTTAGCTACTAGGGTTAGGGTTAGCTACTAGGGTTAGGGTTAGCTACTAGTGTTAGGTTAGCTACTAGGGTTAGGGTTAGCTACTAGGGTTAGGGTTAGCTACTAGGGTTAGGGTTAGCTACTAGGGTTAGGGTTAGGGTTAGCTACTAGGGTTAGGGTTAGCTACTAGGGTTAGGGTTAGCTACTAGGGTTAGGGTTAGCTACTAGGGTTAGGGTTAGCTACTAGGGTTAGGGTTAGCTACTAGGGTTAGGGTTAGCTACTAGGGTTAGCTACTAGGGTTAGCTACTAGGGTTAGGGTTAGCTACTAGGGTTAGGGTTAGCTACTAGGGTTAGGGTTAGCTACTAGGGTTAGGGTTAGCTACTAGGGTTAGGGTTAGCTACTAGGGTTAGGGTTAGCTACTAGGGTTAGGGTTAGCTACTAGGGTTAGGGTTAGCTACTAGGGTTAGGGTTAGCTACTAGGGTTAGGGTTAGCTACTAGGGTTAGGGTTAGCTACTAGGGTTAGGGTTAGCTACTAGGGTTAGGGTTAGCTACTAGGGTTAGGGTTAGCTACTAGGGTTAGGGTTAGCTACTAGGGTTAGGGTTAGGGTTAGCTACTAGGGTTAGGGTTAGCTACTAGGGTTAGGGTTAGCTACTAGGGTTAGCTACTAGGGTTAGGGTTAGCTACTAGGGTTAGGGTTAGCTACTAGGGTTAGGGTTAGGGTTAGGGTTAGCTACTAGGGTTAGGGTTAGCTACTAGGGTTAGGGTTAGCTACTAGGGTTAGGGTTAGCTACTAGGGTTAGGGTTAGCTACTAGGGTTAGGGTTAGCTACTAGGGTTAGGGTTAGCTACTAGGGTTAGGGTTAGCTACTAGGGTTAGGGTTAGCTACTAGGGTTAGGGTTAGCTACTAGGGGGTTAGCTACTAGGGTTAGGGTTAGCTACTAGGGTTAGGGTTAGCTACTAGGGTTAGGGTTAGCTACTAGGGTTAGGGTTAGCTACTAGGGTTAGGGTTAGCTACTAGGGTTAGGGTAGCTACTAGGGTTAGGGTTAGCTACTAGGGTTAGGGTTAGCTACTAGGGTTAGGGTTAGCTACTAGGGTTAGGGTTAGCTACTAGGGTTAGGTTAGGGTTAGGGTTAGCTACTAGGGTTAGGGTTAGCTACTAGGGTTAGGGTTAGCTACTAGGGTTAGGGTTAGCTACTAGGGTTAGGGTTAGCTACTAGGGTTAGGGTTAGCTACTAGGGTTAGCTACTAGGGGTTAGCTACTAGGGGTTAGCTTAGGGTTAGCTACTAGGGTTAGGTTAGGGTTAGGGTACTAGGGTTAGGGTTAGCTACTAGGGGGTTAGCTACTAGGGTTAGGGTTAGCTACTAGGGTTAGGGTTAGGGTTAGGGTTAGCTTTAGGGTTAGCTACTAGGGTTAGGGTTAGCTACTAGGGTTAGGGTTAGCTACTAGGGTTAGGGTTAGCTACTAGGGTTAGGGTTAGGGTTAGCTACTAGGGTTAGGGTTAGCTACTAGGGTTAGGGTTAGCTACTAGGGTTAGGGTTAGCTACTAGGGTTAGGGTTAGCTACTAGGGGTTAGCTACTAGGGTTAGGGTTAGCTACTAGGGTTAGGGTTAGCTACTAGGGTTAGGGTTAGCTACTAGGGTTAGGGTTAGCTACTAGGGTTAGGGTTAGCTACTAGGGTTAGGGTTAGCTACTAGGGGGTTAGGGTTAGCTACTAGGGTTAGGGTTAGCTACTAGGGTTAGGGTTAGCTACTAGGGTTAGGGTTAGCTACTAGGGTTAGGGTTAGCTACTAGGGTTAGGGTTAGCTACTAGGGGTTAGCTACTAGGGTTAGGGTTAGCTACTAGGGTTAGGGTTAGCTACTAGGGTTAGGGTTAGCTACTAGGGTTAGGGTTAGCTACTAGGGTTAGGGTTAGCTACTAGGGTTAGGGTTAGCTACTAGGGTTAGGGTTAGCTACTAGGGTTAGGGTTAGCTACTAGGGTTAGGGTTAGCTACTAGGGTTAGGGTTAGCTACTAGGGTTAGGGTTAGCTACTAGGGTTAGGGTTAGCTACTAGGGTTAGGGTTAGCTACTAGGGTTAGCTACTAGGGTTAGGGTTAGCTACTAGGGTTAGGGTTAGCTACTTAGGGTTAGCTACTAGGGTTAGGGTTAGCTACTAGGGTTAGTTAGCTACTAGGGTTAGGGTTAGCTACTAGGGTTAGGGTTAGCTACTAGGGTTAGGGTTAGCTACTAGGGTTAGGGTTAGCTACTAGGGTTAGGGTTAGCTACTAGGTTAGCTACTAGGGTTAGGGTTAGCTACTAGGGTTAGGGTTAGGGTACTAGGGTTAGGGTTAGCTACTAGGGTTAGGGTTAGCTACTAGGGTTAGGGTTAGCTACTAGGTTAGGGTTAGCTACTAGGGTTAGGGTTAGCTACTAGGGTTAGGGTTAGCTACTAGGGTTAGGGTTAGCTACTAGGGTTAGGGTTAGCTACTAGGGTTAGGGTTAGCTACTAGGTTAGGGTTAGCTACTAGGGTTAGGGTTAGCTACTAGGGTTAGGGTTAGCTACTAGGGGGTTAGCTACTAGGGTTAGGGTTAGCTACTAGGGTTAGGGTTAGCTACTAGGTTAGGGTTAGCTACTAGGGTTAGGGTTAGCTACTAGGGTTAGGGTTAGCTACTAGGGTTAGGGTTAGGGTTAGCTACTAGGGTTAGGGTTAGCTACTAGGGTTAGGGTTAGTTAGGGTTAGGGTTAGCTACTAGGGGGTTAGCTACTAGGGTTAGGGTTAGCTACTAGGGTTAGGGTTAGCTACTAGGGTTAGGGTTAGCTACTAGGGTTAGGGTTAGGGTTAGCTACTAGGGTTAGGGTTAGCTACTAGGGTTAGGGTTAGCTACTAGGGTTAGGGTTAGCTACTAGGGTTAGGGTTAGCTACTAGGGTTAGCTACTAGGTTAGGGTACTAGGGTTAGGGTTAGCTACTAGGGTTAGCTACTAGGGTTAGGGTTAGCTACTAGGGTTAGGGTTAGCTACTAGGGTTAGGGTTAGCTACTAGGGTTAGGGTTAGCTACTAGGGTTAGGGTTAGCTACTAGGGGGTTAGCTACTAGGGGGTTAGCTACTAGGGTTAGGGTTAGCTACTAGGGTTAGGGTTAGCTACTAGGGTTAGGGTTAGCTACTAGGGTTAGCTACTAGGGTTAGCTACTAGGGTTAGCTACTAGGTTAGGGTTAGCTACTAGGGTTAGGGTTAGCTACTAGGGTTAGGGTTAGCTACTAGGGTTAGCTACTAGGGTTAGGGTTAGCTACTAGGGTTAGGGTTAGCTACTAGGGTTAGGGTTAGCTACTAGGGTTAGCTACTAGGGTTAGCTACTAGGGTTAGGGTTAGGGTTAGCTACTAGGGTTAGCTACTAGGTTAGCTACTAGGGTTAGGGTTAGCTACTAGGGTTAGGGTTAGCTACTAGGGTTAGGGTTAGCTACTAGGGTTAGGGTTAGCTACTAGGGTTAGGGTTAGCTACTAGGGTTAGGGTTAGGGTTAGCTACTAGGGTTAGGGTTAGCTACTAGGGTTAGGGTTAGCTACTAGGGTTAGGGTTAGCTACTAGGGTTAGGGTTAGCTACTAGGGTTAGGGTTAGCTACTAGGGTTAGGGTTAGCTACTAGGGTTAGGGTTAGCTACTAGGGTTAGGGTTAGCTACTAGGTTAGCTACTAGGGTTAGGTTAGGGTTAGCTACTAGGGTTAGGGTTAGCTACTAGGGTTAGGGTTAGCTACTAGGGTTAGGGTTAGCTACTAGGGTTAGGGTTAGCTACTAGGGTTAGGGTTAGCTACTAGGGTTAGGGTTAGCTACTAGGGTTAGGGTTAGCTACTAGGTTAGGGTTAGCTACTAGGGTTAGGGTTAGCTACTAGGGTTAGGGTTAGCTACTAGGGTTAGGGTTAGCTACTAGGGTTAGGGTTAGCTACTAGGGTTAGGGTTAGCTACTAGGGTTAGGGTTAGCTAGGGTTAGGGTTAGGGTTAGCTACTAGGGTTAGGGTTAGCTACTAGGGTTAGGGTTAGCTACTAGGGTTAGGGTTAGCTACTAGGGTTAGGGTTAGCTACTAGGGTTAGGGTTAGCTACTAGGGTTAGGGTTAGCTACTAGGGTTAGGGGTTAGCTACTAGGGTTAGGGTTAGCTACTAGGGTTAGGGTTAGCTACTAGGGTTAGGGTTAGCTACTAGGGTTAGGGTTAGCTACTAGGGTTAGGGTTAGCTACTAGGGTTAGGGTTAGCTACTAGGGTTAGGGTTAGCTACTAGGTTAGGGTTAGCTACTAGGGTTAGGGTTAGCTACTAGGTTAGGGTTAGCTACTAGGTTAGGGTTAGCTACTAGGGTTAGGGTTAGCTACTAGGGTTAGGGTTAGCTACTAGGGTTAGCTACTAGGTTAGGGTTAGGGTTAGCTACTAGGGTTAGGGTTAGCTACTAGGGTTAGGGTTAGCTACTAGGGTTAGGGTTAGCTACTAGTGTTAGGGGGTTAGCTACTAGGGTTAGCTACTAGGGTTAGGGTTAGCTACTAGGTTAGGGTTAGCTACTAGGGTTAGGGTTAGCTACTAGGGTTAGGGTTAGCTACTAGGGTTAGGGTTAGCTACTAGGTTAGGGTTAGCTACTAGGGTTAGGGTTAGCTACTAGGGTTAGGGTTAGCTACTAGGGGTTAGCTACTAGGTTAGGGTTAGCTACTAGGGTTAGGGTTAGCTACTAGGGTTAGGGTTAGCTACTAGGGTTAGGGTTAGCTACTAGGGGGTTAGGGTTAGCTACTAGGGTTAGGGTTAGCTACTAGGGTTAGGGTTAGCTACTAGGGTTAGCTACTAGGGTTAGGGTTAGCTACTAGGGTTAGCTACTAGGGTTAGGGTTAGCTACTAGGGTTAGGGTTAGCTACTAGGGTTAGCTACTAGGGTTAGGGTTAGCTACTAGGGTTAGGGTTAGCTACTAGGGTTAGCTACTAGGGTTAGGGTTAGATACTAGGGTTAGCTACTAGGGTTAGGGTTAGCTACTAGGGTTAGCTACTAGGGTTAGGGTTAGCTACTAGGGTTAGCTACTAGGGTTAGCTACTAGGGTTAGGGTTAGCTACTAGGGTGCGGGTTAGCTACTAGGGTGCGGGTTAGCTACTAGGGTGCGGGTTAGCTGTTAGGGTTAGCTGTTAGGGTTAGCTACTAGGACTAGGGTTAGCTACTAGGGTTAGCTACTAGGGTTAGGGTTAGCTACAAGGGCTAGGGTTAGCTACAAGGGCTAGGGTTAGCTACTAGGGTTAGCTACTAGGGTTAGCTACTAGGGTTAGCTACTAGGGTTAGGGTTAGCTACTAGGGTTAGGGTTAGCTGTTAGGGTTAGGGTTAGCTGTTAGGGTTAGCTGTTAGGGTTAGGGTTAGCTGTTAGGGTTAGCTGTTAGGGTTAGCTGTTAGGGTTAGCTGTTAGGGTTAGCTAGGGTTAGCTACTAGGGTTAGGGTTAGCTACTAGGGTTAGGGTTAGCTACTAGGGTTAGGGTTAGCTACTAGGGTTAGGGTTAGCTACTAGGGTTAGAGTACTAAACTAACATATGGAATTGTTTTAATATGGTCATACCATGGATCATTTAGCTATTTGATGTAGAATTTTAGGACCCCTAAAATAAAAATACATATATTTGATAAAATATTGAATTTGGCCTTTACTACTATAGCCCATAGAAACACATTGAATAGTATTCATAAATGGCAAAAAAGACAGTCAAAAACTAAATCATAAAGGAATAAGGTTTTGAAGTGTCTCCTCCTATACCTAGGAGATAAGAAAGCAATATTTCTATATTGTAGATTTTTTGTGTGAATATATTTGTTGGAGCAAAACGACCTCCATTGGTTTGTATGGGTTATCTTGAGACTAGTCCGGGCGGTCTAAGGCACTGCATCGCACTACAGGTGATGCGTCACTACAGATCCGGGTTCGATCCCGGGCTGTATCACAACCAGCTGTGATGGGGAGTCCCATAGGGCTGCTCACAATTGGTCCAGCGTTGTCCAGGTTTGGGGAGGGTTTGGTCAGGGTAGGCCATCATTGTAAATAATATTTGTTCTTAACGGACTTGCCTAGACAAATGAAAGGTAAAATAAATAGTCCAAAACAGAGAATACCATCGTGTTCGTGAGAGTCTCCCCCTTTCCATAGTGGTCGTTCATTGCAAGAAAACTGATATCTCTAGTTTAAATGGATGGATTTAGATGGGGATTGTTTTATTATGTTACTTAGATTGACGCACAGGTGCATCAACAGACTCAATGTCTTTTAAATGACGTTGCTCTCTGTTTCTTCTCTCTGGACGCCAGACAGTAAATACTAAATGTATTGCACTATTTTACTTTCTGCTTTTTGATATACGTTAAGTGCATCCTATTCTACTAATTTGTACAAAACAAGATGAGCTGAACACGTGAGGCGACGCCACACCGATACCATATACATGTCTAAAAAAACACATGGGTGTGGCTCTTGTTGTATAACACAGAGACATGTATGAAATGATATAAGATCAGTAAACTCACCGAGACAAAGTAAAACGGCAGCAAACGTCCCTTTCTGCGAGGCCATCGTCGATCAGTAACAGTTACGACCTCTCCGGTCACCAGCGTTGTTTTTTGTAGGCTAGGGACCGCGGACAAGACCTTGGCCAGGTAGAAGGCTCGCTAGGCTGAGTTCCAAAACTTGTGCTAAGTGCTTTCCTGGCTGGGAACAGGACTTCAAAATGAGTGACGTTGTCATCAGCCAATCAGAACGTCGATATTTTGGCAGGTAGCATTCTCTGTCCGCCCTCTTATCTTGTCGATACATGCCCTGTTAGTTTGTTTCTCTCACAAGACTAACCTTTTGCAACTTTAACTCTACACTTTGTCAAGCGAAACCTGTATGCACTTGCAGTGACTAACTCTGACCAACAGCCATAAGAAACAAATGCATTTCTGAATGCAAATAGATTATCTTCTCTTCTGTAGTTTGAATGTGCAGAATTGAGAGAGGACAGTAGAGACAGATGGTATTTTCACCAGTGGTGCCAGAATCCCTGAGAGAGAAACACCTTCACTATGATTATATATATGTATTTACTTATTCAAGCTTAAAGGTGAGGGAGGAGTGTGTGTGTGGGAAAGACTGGTCAGGTTTCAGTCAGGAACAGGAAGGGTGTATGTGTCAGAATTGGGGAAGCGTGACATCTAGTCAGACTGGTTTGAAAAGGTGTGTGTCATCTCCACAGCACAGAGTCCCTCACATACAGGTAACCTCCTCCCCCCTGCCAAACTGACACAGACACACCTACACACCCTTCTTTTCTTGTTCCCCCTCTCTCTCTCTGTTATTGTTCTTGTCAAATTATGGCAAGGTGTTCCCTTTATAGTGACCAGAGCAATAGACCCTCAAAGTAATGCACTATGAAAGGAATAGAGGGCCATTTTCCATGCATCGGTTTCTAGTAGTGTGTTCTGGCCTGATCACACGGAGGGTTTCTAGTAGTGTGTTCTGGCCTGATCACACGGAGGGTTTCTAGTAGTGTGTTCTGGCCTGATCACACGGAGGGTTTCTAGTAGTGTGTTCTGGCCTGATCACACGGAGGGTTTCTAGTAGTGAGGTAGAGGTGTTCTGGCCTGATCACACGGAGGGTTTCTAGTAGTGAGGTAGAGGTGTTCTGGCCTGATCACACGGAGGGTTTCTAGTAGTGAGGTAGAGGTGTTCTGGCCTGATCACACGGAGGGTTTCTAGTAGTGAGGTAGAGGTGTTCTGGCCTGATCACACGGAGGGTTTCTAGTAGTGAGGTAGAGGTGTTCTGGCCTGATCACACGGAGGGTTTCTAGTAGTGAGGTAGAGGTGTTCTGGCCTGATCACACGGAGGGTTTCTAGTAGTGAGGTAGAGGTGTTCTGGCCTGAATCAGAAGGAGCTCATCCTCTATCACCTGGATACAAGCTGTGTGTGTGTGTGTGTGTGTGTGTGTGTGTGTGTGTGTGTGTGTGTGTGTGTGTGTGTGTGTGTGTGTGTGTGTGTGTGTGTGTGTGTGTGTGTGTGTGTGTGTGTGTGTGTGTGTGTGTGTGTGTGTGTGTGTGTGTGTGTTGAACCTTATCCTATATAGAAGCACCCTCAGGGCATCTATACGTAGCTTATAAACTAGAGCTGAATCTGTCTCCCCCTGTTTACTGTTGTCTCTGCAGTTTGTCAATGTTTTCATCTGGAGATGGACATTCTAGATGTGACTTGATATCGACCAGGCTCTAATGACAACATGAGACTGAAAGGCTTAAATCCACCGCAGAGCAATTTCAGAGTTGATTGAGATTATACCTGCGTCCCAAATTATATCCTATTTCCTACATAGTGTACTACTTTTGACTAGAGCCCGAGTGAATAGGGTGCCATTGGGGACATAGCCTATGTGATTGTGATAGCAGACCGTTGTTTCCCTCTCCAATGGTGGTGAGTCATCAGAGATCAGGGAACAGCTGTGTGTGTGTGTGTGTGTGTGTGTGGTGTGTGTGTATCCTCCTAAAGCCATCGTCAGTCAGAGCTGAGAGGAGGATAAGGAGCTGATATTAAGACTGATTTAAAGATTAACACAACTCATCTCACCTCCTCATACTTCTTTATATATCCTCCTGCCTCCTCACACCTCATACTTCTTCATACCTCCTGCCTCATCACACCTCATACTTCTTCATACCTCCTGCCTCCTCACACCTCATCCTGCCTCCTCACACCTCATACCTCTTCCTGCCTCCTCACACCTCATACCTCTTCCTGTTTCCTCACACCTCATACCTCTTCCTGTTTCCTCTTCATACCTCTTCACACCTGTTTCCTCACACCTCATACCTCTTCCTGTTTCCTCACACCTCATACCTCTTCCTGTTTCCTCACACCTCATACCTCTTCCTGTTTCCCTCAGTCCTCACCTCATACTGTTTCCTCACCTCTTCATGTTTCCTCACACCTCATACCTCTTCCTGTTTCCTCACACCTCATACCTCTTCCTGTTTCCTCACACCTCCTCATACCTCTTCCTGTTTCCTCACACCTCATACCTCTTCCTGTTTCCTCACACCTCATACCTCTTCCTGTTTCCTCACACCTCATACCTCTTCCTGTTTCCTCACACCTCATACCTCTTCCTGTTTCCTCAAACCTCATACCTCTTCCTGTTTCCTCACACCTCTTCCTCTTTCCGTTTCCTCACACCTCCTCATACCTCTTCCTGTTTCCTCACACCTCATACCTCTTCCTGTTTCCTCACACCTCATACCTCTTCCTGTTTCCTCACACCTCATACCTCTTCCTGTTTCCTCAAACCTCATACCTCTTCCTGTTTCCTCACACCTCTTCCTGTTTCCTCACACCTCATACCTCTTCCTGTTTCCTCACACCTCATACCTCTTCCTGTTTCCTCACACCTCCTCATACCTCGTCATACCTCCTCCTCATGCTTCTTCATACCTCCTGTTTCCTCACACCTCCTCCTGTTTCCTCACACCGCATCACATCTACTCCTGCCACCTCACTTCCTCCTGCCTCTCCTCACTTTCTCACACGTTTGACCATGGGGCAGCCTCCGTCTTTTGGCTCCTAACTCTAGGAAACCAGAGTAATTACTCATGTTTGTCCTTCAGTCACAATTCTAGAAATTGTAGCCATTGATGTCTTGGCTTGATAATGAAGTCCTCTGCATTCAGCCAGTCAGTCACTCAGCCAGTCAGTCAGCCACCCAGCCCGCCAGTCAGTCAGCCACCCAGCCCGCCAGTCAGTCAGTCACACAGCCAGTCAGTCAGCCACCCAGCCCGCCAGTCAGTCAGTCACACAGCCAGCCAGTCAGTCACTCAGCCAGACAGTCAGCCACCCAGCCCACCAGTCAGGCAGTCACACAGCCAGACAGTCAGCCACCCAGTCCGCCAGTCAGTCAGTCACACAGCCAGCCAGTCAGTCACTCAGCCAGACAGTCAGCCACCCAGCCCACCAGTCAGTCACTCAGCCACCCAGCCCACCAGTCAGTCAGTCAGTCACTCAGCCAGACAGTCAGCCACCCAGCCCGCCAGTCAGTCAGTCAGTCACACAGCCAGCCAGTCAGTCAATCAGACAGCTAGCTTGCCACCATTGAATAGAAACTCCTTTGTCAATGTGAAATAATAGCCAAGGTAAAACACTGTGGGGGAGAAAAATACAAATAAATGATAACACAGTTCTCTTGTCTTCATTGATTAGCTTCCTTCAGTGCTGAGCGTTTGTGTAGGAACATTCTTCCTGACTTGACAACACAGTTGACATTTAATCAACATGTGGCAGCTATTTGGAAAGGCTGGCTAGAAGATGGGTGGGGATAATTGGGGTAAAATTGAATTGTGACTTACATTGTCAAACTCCTAGCATTAGTTCTAGTGCTTAGAGGAAGGAGCCTTCCAGAATGTAGGATGGCTGACATTTGGACGACATTTTAGATTCCTCAATGAAGAACACAGTCAATGAATGAAAGAATAATAGCTTTCCACGTGTTCATCTGTCTCTCTGTCTAGTGCATATGTCACTGGTTGAATAATGACTAAATAAGGAATAGTCCATTTATTAAAGTTGATTTAAATAATGAATAGTCCATTTATTAAAGTTGATTTAAATAATGAATAGTCCATTTATTAAAAGTATTTATATAATGAATAGTCCATTTATTAAAAGTATTTATATAATGAATAGTCCATTTATTAAAGTTGATTTAAATAATGAATAGTCCATTTATTAAAAGTATTTATATAATGAATAGTCCATTTATTAAAGTTTTTAAATTCCATCTAATTTTATATAATGAATAGTCCATTTATTAAAAGTATTTATATAATGAATAGTCCATTTATTAAAGTTTATTCCTCTAATTTGAAATGCCAGTTTTCAAGATGCCATTTGTTACAGACAATAAGCAACATGTTTGGATAGTCTCAGTCTGGTAAAATGTCATCTTTAAAAGTGCTCTCTTCCCTTTCTGACAGACGATGAGCAACATGTTTGTACAGCTCTCCCTGTCTCAGTTGGAAACGCAGGCTTTGAGAATGGATGACATGTTGTTCTCCCCCCAGCATCAACTGTATCAAATCAAATCAAATCAAATTGATTTATATAGCCCTTCGTACATCAGCTGATATCTCAAAGTGCTGTACAGAAACCCAGCCTAAAACCCCAAACAGCAAACAATGCAGGTGTAAAAGCACGGTGGCTAGGAAAAACTCCCTAGAAAGGCCAAAACCTAGGAAGAAACCTAGGTTTCTTTCCGAGAGGAACCAGGTTATGTGGGGTGGCCAGTCCTCTTCTGGCTGTGCCGGGTAGAGATTATAACAGAACATGACCAAGATGTTCAAATGTTCATAAATGACCAGCATGGTCGAATAATAATAAGGCAGAACAGTTGAAACTGGAGCAGCAGCACAGTCAGGTGGACTGGGGACAGCAAGGAGCCATCATGTCAGGTAGTCCTGGGGCACGGTCCTAGGGCTCAGGTCCTCCGAGAGAGAGAAAGAAAGAGAGAATTAGAGAGAGCATATGTGGGGTGGCCAGTCCTCTTCTGGCTGTGCCGGGTGGAGATTATAACAGAACGTGGCCAAGATGTTCAAATGTTCATAAATGACCAGCATGGTTGAATAATAGTAAGGCAGAACAGTTGAAACTGGAGCAGCAGCATGGCCAGGTGGACTGGGGACAGCAAGGAGTCATCATGTCAGGTAGTCCTGGGACATGGTCCTAGGGCCCAGGCCAGTTGAAACTGGAGCAGCAGCATGGCCAGGTGGACTGGAGACAGCAAGGAGTCATCATCAATCTCACCATCAATCTTCACCACTAAACTAAATCCAACCAAAGTCTATGATGACCAATCTCTATATTTATCCCAGGAGGATGAATGCAAGGACAAATACTCAGCGAGCTTTACAGCAATTTTACAGCAGTATTTGGTAAAAGACCAAGCACATATTATGGCAAGAACAGCTCATATAAGCAAAGAGAAATAACAGTCCATCATTACTTTAAGACATGAAGGTCAGTCAGTCGCAAAAACCATCAAGTACTATGATGAAACTGGCTCTCATGAGGACCGCCACAGGAAAGGAAAACCCAGAGGTACCTCTGCTGCAGAGGACAAGTTCATTAGAGTTACCTCTGCTGCAGAGGACAAGTTCATTAGAGTTACCAGCCTCAGAAATTGCAGCCCAAATAAACATTTCACAGAGTTCAAGTAACAGACACATCTCAGCATCAACTGTTCAGAGGAGAATCAGTCCTTCATGGTTGAATTTCTGCAAAGAAACCATTACTAAAGGACACCAAAAAAAAGAAGAGACTTGCTTGGGCCAAGAAACACGAGCAATGGACATTAGAAAATTGGAAATCTGTCCTTTGGTCTGATGAGTCTAAATTTGAGATTTTTAGTTCCAACTGGAAGATGGTGTGGGTGAATGCATGATCTCCGCATGTTTATCTCCCACCGTAAAGCATGGAGGAGGAGGTGTTATAGTGTGGGGGTGCTTTGCTGGTGACACTGTCTTTGATTTATTTAGAATTCAAGGCACACTTAACCAGCAAGGCTACCACAGCATACTGCAGCGATACACCATCCCATCTGGTTTGGTTATAGTGGGACTATCATTTGTTTTTTAACAGGACAATGACCCAACACACCTCCAGGCTGCGGAAGGGCTATTTTACCAAGAAGGAGAGTGATGGAGTGCTGAGTCAGATGCCCTGGCCTCCACAATCTCCCGACATCAACCAAATTCAGATGGTTTGGGATGAGTTGGACCGCAGACTGAAGGAAAAGCAGCCAACAAGTGCTCAGCGTATGTGGGAAGTCCTTCAAGACTGCTAAAAACGCTTTCCAGGTGAAGCTGGTTGAGAGAGTGTCAAGCGTGAGCATCAAGGCGAAGGGTGGCTAATTGACCAATCTCAAATATAAAATATATTTTGATTTGTTTAAAACCTTTTTGGTTACTACATGATTCCATATGCGTTATTTTATAGTTTTGATGTCTTCACTATTATTCTACAATTACATTTTTATTTTACCTTTATTTAACTAGGCAAGTCAGTTAAGAACAAATTCTTATTTTCAATGACAGCCAAGGAACAGTGGGTAAACTGACTTGTTCAGGGGCAGAACGACAGATTTTTACCTCGTCTGCTTGAGGATTCGATCTTGCAACCTTTAGGCTCCAAGCTCTTATATCTAAGTGAGAACACCAATGTCCCTGGGGATAGGATGATGAGCTCAATGGTACACAATCAATTATACACAATCATATACAATCAATTATACACAATCAATATACAGTGCCTTGCGAAAGTATTCGGCTCCCTTGAACTTTGCGACCTTTTGCCACATTTCAGGCTTCAAACATAAAGATATAAAACAGTATTTTTCTGTGAAGAATCAACAACAAGTGGGACACAATCATGAAGTGGAACGACATTTATTGGATATTTCAAACTTTTTTAACAAATCAAAAACTGAAAAATTAGGCGTGCAAAATTATTCAGCCCCCTTAAGTTAATACTTTGTAGCGCCACCTTTTGCTGTGATTACAGCTGTAAGTCGCTTGGGGTATGTCTCTATCAGTTTTGCACATCGAGAGACTGAAATTTTTTCCCATTCCTCCTTGCAAAACAGCTCGAGCTCAGTGAGGTTGGATGGAGAGCATTTGTGAACAGCAGTTTTCAGTTCTTTCCACAGATTCTCGATTGGATTCAGGTCTGGACTTTCTTGGCCATTCTAACACCTGGATATGTTTATTTGTGAACCATTCCATTGTATATTTTGCTTTATGTTTTGGATCATTGTCTTGTTGGAAGACAAATCTCCGTCCCAGTCTCAGTTCTTTTGCAGACTCCATCAGGTTTTCTTCCAGAATGGTCCTGTATTTGGCTCCATCCATCTTCCCATCAATTTTAACCATCTTCCCTGTCCCTGCTGAAGAAAAGCAGGCCCAAACCATGATGCTGCCACCACCATGTTTGACAGTGGGGATGGTGTGTTCAGGGTGATGAGCTGTGTTGCTTTTACGCCAACATAACATTTTGCATTGTTGCCAAAAAGTTCAATTTTGGTTTAATCTGACCAGAGCACCTTCTTCCACATGTTTGGTGTGTCTCCCAGGTGGCTTGTGGCAAACTTTAAACAACACTTTTTATGGATATCTTTAAGAAAAGGTTTTCTTCTTGCCACTCTTCCATAAAGGCCAGATTTGTGCAATATACGACTGATTGTTGTCCTATGGACAGAGTCTCTCACCTCAGCTGTAGATCTCTGCAGTTCATCCAGAGTGATCATGGGCCTCTTGGCTGCATCTCTGATCAGTCTTCTCCTTGTATGAGCTGAAAGTTTAGAGGGACGGCCAGGTCTTGGTAGATTTGCAGTGGTCTGATACTCCTTCCATTTCAATATTATCGCTTGCACTGTGCTCCTTGGGATGTTTAAAGCTTGGGAAATCTTTTTGTATCCAAATCCGGCTTTAAACTTCTTCACAACAGTATCTCGGACCTGCCTGGTGTGTTCCTTGTTCTTCATGATGCTCTCTGCGCTTTTAACGGACCTCTGAGACTATCACAGTGCAGGTGCATTTATACGGAGACTTAATTACACACAGGTGGATTGTATTTATCATCATTAGTCATTTAGGTCAACATTGGATCATTCAGAGATCCTCACTGAACTTCTGGAGAGAGTTTGGTGCACTGAAAGTAAAGGGGCTGAATAATTTTGCACACCCAATTTTTCAGTTTTTGATTTGTTAAAAAAGTTTGAAATATCCAATAAATGTCATTCCACTTCATGATTGTGTCCCACTTGTTGTTGATTCTTCACAAAAAAATACAGTTTTATATATTCATGTTTGAAGCCTGAAATGTGGCATAAGGTCTCAAAGTTCAAGGGGGCCGAATACTTTTGCAAGGCACTGTACATAATCTAACCACTAGGCTACCTGCCGAAAATAATAAAAGTAAAGAAAAACCCTTGAATGAGTATGTTTTCTAAATCTTTTGACCGATAGTGTACATGTTTACCCATTTGATCAAAATAAGGATTGTGTGTTGATTGTGTTTTTACCTTTTAGTGGAGGGCAGTGGAAAGGCTTAAAGAAGAGATGGAGAGAGAAAGACATGGTCTCCTTGAAGGCCCCACATGCTGTGCTTTTCAGTTCTTCTTCTGAGAGGATGTGATGTCACACTTGAGATGTTCACTGTGTCAGCTGGAGGTCTGGTAGATATCCTGATGGTTGATACTTTATTTACTAATCATACTCCCTCCCGCTCTCTCTCCCGCTCTCTCTCCCTCCCGCTCTCTCTCCCGCTCTCTCTCCCTCCCGCTCTCTCCCCCCCTCTCTCTCTCCCGCTCTCTCTCTCCCCTCCCCCTCTCCCCCCTCCCGCTCTCTCTCCCTCCCGCTCTCCCTCTCCCCTGTCTCCCTCCCTCCCTCTCTCTCTCCCCCTCCCCCTGTCTCCCTCCCTCCCGCTCTCTCTCTCCCCCTCTCCCCGTCTCCCTCCCGCTCTCCCTCTCCCCCTGTCTCCCTCCCCCGCTCCCGCTCTCTCTCTCCCCCTGTCTCCCTCCCTCCCGCTCTCTCTCTCCCCTCTCCCCCTCTCTCTCTCCCTCCCGCTCTCCCTCTCCCCCCCTGTCTCCCTCCCTCCCGCTCTCTCTCTCCCCTCTCCCCCTGTCTCCCTCCCTCCCGCTCTCTCTCTCCCCCTCTCCCCGTCTCCCTCCCGCTCTCCCTCTCCCCCTGTCTCCCTCCCTCCCGCTCTCTCTCTCCCCCTCTCCCCGTCTCCCTCCCGATCTCCCTCTCCCCCTGTCTCCCTCCCTCCCTCCCGCTGTCTCTCTCCCCTCTCCCCCTGTCTCCCCCCCCCGCTCTCTCTCTCACCCTCTCCCCCTCTCCCCCCTCTCCCTCCCTCTCCCCCCTGTCTCCCTCCCTCCCGCTCTCTCTCCCCCCTCTCCCTCCCGCTCTCTCTCTCCCCCTCTCCCCCTATCTCTCTCCCTCCCGCTCTCCCTCTCCCCCTGTCTCCCTCCCTCCCGCTCTCTCTCTCCCCTCTCCCCCTATCTCTCTCCCTCCCTCCCGCTCTCTCTCTCCCCCTCTCTCCCTCCCGCTCTCTCTCTCTCTCCCCCACAAAACATGAATCACCAACATCATCACATCCACAGGGGTAAACATATTTTTTCCTAAGACCATTAATGCCCTCTCTAGTAAAAGAGATTGTTTGTCAATGAGTATAACCTGTATGAAACAAGGTTAAATAAAAATAATAGTTGGGTTTTATCACCTCTCCATAAAACACCAGGCACTTTTCACTTTTCTCAGGCTTTTGCTGCCAGCTCACAACTGATATGAAATCAGTGTCACCAGTGGTCAATAGCTCTTATATCTAAGTGAGAACACCAATGTCCCTGGGGATAGGATGATGAGCTCAATGGTACACAATCAATTATACACAATCAAATATACACAATCAATATACAATCAATATACATAATCCATCATACACACATATGATATGTTGTCTATATAAGCTCAATAATAGTGCATTCAAGTCGTGCCACGGCCTTGGTACAATATCAACTGCATTTTCTGGATTCCTCACATCCTTTCTCCTCACCTCCTTCTCAAAATCCTTTGGATGAAGTCAGAGGAGAGAGGATGTGAGGAATCACGGAAATTCAATTGAGATTTTCCCATGGGGTCTTTGGCTGAAAGGTCAATTTTGCGGTGTTAAATTAGTGGGTGGCTGCAAGGTTGCAGGTTCAAGTTCAGCTCAGGAAACCAAAACTACTAACTACACTACAATATGTATTGCATTTTAATTTAGACAGCTGTGTTTTGTATCATTGCAAACAAATGCTAAAATTAAATGAATAAAAAGACTGTCCCCGGAAAAAAAAGTTGTTTTCGTTCTTGAGAGACACTGCTGACAGAGAGCGCAGACCCACAGCGCGCGAAAGAGGACAGAAAAGCGCATTTTGCGCACGCGCATTTAAAGAACAGTAGAAGTCGCGTGGTCTAGTCAATACAACCCCACCTCAATCAGTGTTGGGATTGGGGACAATAGGTAGACCGCGCACGACGTCTAAGAAAGAACACTTTCAACTCGGATAATATAAATTTAGCCTATTACGTCAGAGTAAAACTCTCCAAAGTGGAAATGTATTTTTCTACGCACCAGTTGGAGACTATCAGTAAGGCAAATTAAGCGAATTTTATTTAAACTTTTATAAACAAGACATGGGATGTTGAGAGAATGTCCTTCGAAGAACCTTTTCATATTACACAAGAATTGGATTTGTACCATAATGTGTCCAAATGGGCGCACCACGGTAATCACACAGGGGCCACTTCGGAGCAATCCATGTTCTACATCAGCATCGCCATTACTGCCATTTATGGAGTCATCATAGTCGTGGGACTAATCGGTAACATAACCCTCATCAAGACATTGTCTTCCTCTAAATCCATGCGGAATGTCCCCAACCTCTTCATGTCGAGTCTCGCGTTCGGGGACTTGGTCCTCCTGGTTACTTGCGCGCCGGTGGATGCCAGTCGGTACCTCGCGGACGAGTGGCTCTTCGGGAGAGTTGGATGTAAACTCATACCATTCATCCAACTCACCTCCGTCGGAGTGTCTGTTTTTACCCTGACTGCGTTGTCTGCTGATAGGTAAATAGCCTTCACTTTATGTTTTAGTCTACTACACTCATATTGCAACATGGGCGTTTAGTTATCCAACTTATCCATAGGATACCATTGCCAACTGATCTGGTATTTTAATGTAGAGTTGTATAGTTAAATGGTTGTAGACTTGTAGTTACTTTTAGCTCAACATATGGTCGTTTAGGTAAAATGATGAAAACGGGATAGCTTATCCTTATCGAATATTCTCTCCGAACGCATCTCTGGCGGGCGAGAGGTTCTTCGGCTAAACTCTATGGAGCTGGAAATAATATGAATTTAAACAACGGTATGGGTACAACCTGTCAAGAACATGCCGCTACTGAGACAATGCAGATACAATCTGATTCACTCTGTTGCGTTATTACGCGTTCGGATCAGTGGGATCATACTTTGATGTGAGATATGAGATGTGCTCGAGGCACAGAAATGAGATCCGACATATGAGTAGAAATGTATAAGCGTGCGACTTCGTGTGTGTGTATAGAATAGTATAGAATGAATAGAATATAATGAATGGTATAGAATGAATAGAATATAATGAATGGTATAGAATGAATAGAATATAATGAATGGTATAGAATGAATAGAATATAATGAATGGTATAGAATGAATAGAATATAATGAATAGTATAGAATGAATAGAATATAATGAATGGTATAGAATGAATAGAATATAATGAATGGTATAGAATGAATAGAATATAATGAATGGTATAGAATGAATAGAATATAATGAATAGTATAGAATGAATAGAATATAATGAATGGTATAGAATGAATAGAATATAATGAATGGTATAGAATGAATAGAATATAATGAATGGTATAGAATGAATAGAATATAATGAATAGAATAGAATGAATAGAATATAATGAATGGTATAGAATGAATAGAATATAATGAATGGTATAGAATGAATAGAATATAATGAATAGTATAGAATGAATAGAATATAATGAATAGTATAGAATGAATAGAATATAATGAATGGTATAGAATGAATAGAATATAATGAATAGTATAGAATGAATAGAATATAATGAATAGAATATAATGAATGGTATAGAATGAATAGAATATAATGAATGGTATAGAATGAATAGAATATAATGAATAGTATAGAATGAATAGAATATAATGAATGGTATAGAATGAATAGAATATAATGAATAGAATATAATGAATGGTATAGAATGAATAGAATATAATGAATAGTATAGAATGAATAGAATATAATGAATAGTATAGAATGAATAGTAATAATAAATATAATGAATATAGAATAATAGAATATAATGAATAGTATAGAATGAATAGAATATAATGAATGGTATAGAATGAATAGAATATAATGAATGGTATAGAATGAATAGAATATAATGAATAGTATAGAATGAATAGAATATAATGAATATAGAATGAATAGTATAATAATAGAATGAATAGTATAGAATGAATAGAATATAATGAATAGAATGAATAGAATATAGAATGAATAGAATATAATGAATAGAATATAGAATGAATAGAATATAATGAATAGTATAGAATGAATAGAATATAATGAATAGTATAGAATGAATAGAATATAATGAATAGTATAGAATGAATAGAATATAATGAATGGTATAGAATGAATAGAATATAATGAATGGTATAGAATGAATAATAGAATATAATGAATAGTATAGAATGAATAGAATAGAATGAATAGTATAGAATGAATAGAATATAATGAATAGTATAGAATGAATAGAATATAATGAATAGTATAGAATGAATAGAATATAATGAATAGTATAGAATGAAATGAATAGAATATAATGAATGTATAGAATGAATAGAATATAATGAATGGTATAGAATGAATAGAATATAATGAATAGTATAGAATGAATAGAATATAATAATGAATAGAATATAATGAATAATATAGAATGAATAGTATAGAATGAATAGTATAGAATGAATAGAATATAATGAATGGTATAGAATGAATAGAATATAATGAATAGTATAGAATGAATAGAATATAATGAATAGTATAGAATGAATAGAATATAATGAATAGAATGAATAGAATGAATATGAATAGTATAGAATGAATAGAATATAATGAATAGTATAGAATGAATAGAATATAATGAATAGGTATAGAATGAATAGAATATAATGAATGGTAGAATAATAGAATATAATGAATAGTATAGAATGAATAGAATATAATGAATAGTATAGAATAATAGAATATAATGAATATAGAATGAATAGAATATAATGAATAGAATAATAATAGAATGAATAGTATAGAATGAATAGAATAGAATGAATAGTATAGAATGAATAGAATATATAATGAATAGTATAGAATGAATAGAATATAATGAATGGTATAGAATGAATAGAATATAATGAATAGTATAGAATGAATAGAATATAATGAATGGTATAGAATGAATAGAATATAATGAATGGAATATAGAATGAATAGTAATAATAATATAATGAATAGTATAGAATGAATAGAATATAATGAATAGTATAGAATGAATAGAATATAATGAATAGTATAGAATGAATAGAATATAATGAATAGTATAGAATGAATAGAATATAATGAATAGTATAGAATGAATAGAATATAATGAATAGTATAGAATGAATAGAATAGAATGAATAGTATAGAATGAATAGAATATAATGAATAGTATAGAATGAATAGAATATAATATAATGAATGGTATAGAATGAATAGAATATAATGAATAGTATAGAATGAATAGAATATAATGAATGGTATAGAATGATAGAATATAATGAATAGTATAGAATGAATAGAATATAATGAATGGTATAGAATGAATAGAATATAATGAATGGTATAGAATGAATAGAATATAATGAATAGTATAGAATGAATAGAATATAATGAATAGTATAGAATGAATAGAATATAATGAATGGTATAGAATGAATAGAATATAATGAATAGTATAGAATGAATAGAATATAATGAATAGTATAGAATGAATAGAATATAATGAATGAATAGTATAGAATGAATAGAATATAATGAATAGTATAGAATGAATAGAATATAATGAATAGTATAGAATGAATAGAATAGAATGAATAGTATAGAATGAATAGAATATAAATGAATAGTATAGAATGAATAGAATATAATGAATAGTATAGAATGAATAGAATAGAATGAATAGAATATAATGAATAGTAATATAATGAATGGTATAGAATGAATAGAATATAATGAATAGTATAGAATGAATAGAATATAATGAATAGTATAGAATGAATAGAATATAATGAATAGTATAGAATGAATAGAATATAATGAATAGTATAGAATGAATAGTATAGAATGAATAGAATATAATGAATAGTATAGAATGAATAGAATATAATGAATAGAATATAATGAATGGTATAGAATGAATAGAATATAATGAATAGTATAGAATGAATAGAATATAATGAATAGTATAGAATGAATAGAATATAATGAATAGTATAGAATGAATAGAATATAATGAATAGAATAGAATGAATAGAATATAATGAATGGTATAGAATGAATAGAATATAATGAATAGTATAGAATGAATAGAATATAATGAATAGTATAGAATGAATAGAATATAATGAATGGTATAGAATGAATAGAATATAATGAATAGTATAGAATGAATAGTATAGAATGAATAGTATAGAATGAATAGAATATAATGAATAGAATAGAATGAATAGTATAGAATGAATAGAATATAATGAATAGTATAGAATGAATAGAATAGAATGAATAGAATAATAGAATATAATGAATAGTATAGAATGAATAGAATAGAAGGAATAGTATAGAAGGAATAGAATAGAAGGAATAGTATAGAAGGAATAGAATAGAAGGAATAGAATAGAAGGAATAGAATAGAATGAATAGAATAGAAGGAATAGAATATAGAAGGAATAGTATAGAATGAATAGAATATAATGAATAGTATAATGAATAGAATAGAATAGAGAATGAATAGAATATAGAATGAATAGAATAGAATGAATAGTATAGAATGAATAGAATAGAATGAATAGTATATAATGAATAGAATAGAATATAATGAATAGTATAGAATGAATAGAATATAATGAATGGTATAGAATGAATAGAATATAATGAATGGTATAGAATGAATAGAATATAATGAATAGTATAGAATGAATAGAATATAATGAATAGAATGAATAGAATGAATAGAATATAATGAATAGTATAGAATGAATAGAATATAATGAATAGTATAGAATGAATAGAATATAATGAATAGTATAGAATGAATAGAATATAATGAATAGTATAGAATGAATAGAATATAATGAATAGTATAGAATGAATAGAATATAATGAATAGTATAGAATGAATAGAATATAATGAATAGTATAGAATGAATAGAATATAATGAATAGTATAGAATGAATAGAATATAATGAATAGTATAGAATGAATAGTATAGAATGAATAGTATAGAATGAATAGAATAGAAGAATAGAATAGAAATGAATAGAATAGAAGGAATAGTATAGAATGAATAGAATAGAAGGAATAGAATAGAAGGAATAGAATAGAAGGAATAGAATATAGAAGGAATAGAATAGAAGGAATAGAATAGAAGGAATAGAATAGAAGAATAGAATATAATGAATAGTATAGAATGAATAGAATAGAATAGTATAGAATGAATAGAATAGAAGGAATAGAATAGAAGGAATAGAATAATGAAGGAATAGAATAGAATAGAATAGAATAGAATGAATAGAATAGAATGAATAGAATAGTATAGAATGAATAGAATAGAATGAATAGAATAGAAGGAATAGAATATAAATGAATAGAATAGAAATAGAATAGAATAGAATGAATAGAATAGAAGGAATAGAATAGAATAGAATAGAATAGAAGAATAGAATAGAATAGAAGGAATAGAATAGAAGGAATAGAATAGAAGGAATAGTATAGAAGGAATAGAATAGAAGGAATAGTATAGAAATGAATAGAATAGAATGAATAGAATAGAATAGAATAGAATAGAATAGAATGAATAGAATAGAATAGAAGAATAGAATAGAAGGAATAGAAAAGAAGGAATAGTATAGAAGGAATAGAATATAATAGAAGGAATAGAATAGAAGGAATAGAATATAATAGAATGAATAGAATAGAATGAATAGAATATAATAGAATGAATAGAATAGAATGAATAGAATAGAAGGAATAGAATAGAATGAATAGAATAGAAGGAATAGTATAGAAGGAATAGAATATAATAGAAGGAATAGAATATAATGAAGGAATAGAATAGAATGAATAGAATAGAATGAATAGAATAGAATGAATAGAATAGAAGGAATAGAAAAGAAGGAATTGAATAGAAGGAATTGAATAGAATGAATGTTGATGCACAATCAACATGTTATGGTCCCGTCTGACGTCAATAGAACATATTCATTCAGGTAGCAGACATGACGCTCTTTACCAAACAGTAAAAGGAACCGAGGGGATTGAAATATGAATAAAACATGAGAAACAGGAGAATGTAGAGTTGATTGGAGAACAATCAGGTTTTGAAGGATAGCACCTGGTTAGAGGAAAACTGTCTGTGTCCCGACGGGCACCTTGTTCCCTTTATATTGCCTTGTTCCACATAGGGAATAGGGTGCCTTTATATTGCCTTGTTCCACATAGGGAATAGGGTGCCTTTATATTGCCTTGCTCCACATAGGGAATAGGGTGCCTTTATATTGCCTTGTTCCACATAGGGAATAGGGTGCCTTTATATTGCCTTGCTCCACATAGGGAATAGGGTGCCTTTATATTGCCTTGCTCCACATAGGGAATAGGGTGCCTTTATATTGCCTTGTTCCACATAGGGAATAGGGTGCCTTTATATTGCCTTGTTCCACATAGGGAATAGGGTGCCTTTATATTGCCTTGTTCCACATAGGGAATAGGGTGCCTTTATATTGCCTTGTTCCACATAGGGAATAGGGTGCCTTTATATTGCCTTGTTCCACATAGGGAATAGGGTGCCTTTATATTGCCTTGCTCCACATAGGGAATAGGGTGCCTTTATATTGCCTTGTTCCACATAGGGAATAGGGTGCCTTTATATTGCATTGCTCCACATAGGGAATAGGGTGCCTTTATATTGCCTTGTCCACATAGGGAATAGGGTGCCTTTATATTGCCTTGTTCCACATAGGGAATAGGGTGCCTGCCCACATAGGGAATAGGGTATATTGCCTTGTTCCACATAGGGAATAGGGTGCCTTTATATTGCCTTGTTCCACATAGGGAATAGGGTGCCTTTATATTGCCTTGTTCCACATAGGGAATAGGGTGCCTTTATATTGCCTTGCTCCACATAGGGAATAGGGTGCCTTTATATTGCCTTGTTCCACATAGGGAATAGGGTGCCTTTATATTGCATTGCTCCACATAGGGAATAGGGTGCCTTTATATTGCATTGCTCCACATAGGGAATAGGGTGCCTTTATATTGCCTTGCTCCACATAGGGAATAGGGTGCCTTTATATTGCCTTGCTCCACATAGGGAATAGGGTGCCTTTATATTGCCTTGTTCCACATAGGGAATAGGGTGCCTTTATATTGCCTTGTTCCACATAGGGAATAGGGTGCCTTTATATTGCCTTGTTCCACATAGGGAATAGGGTGCCTTTATATTGCCTTGTTCCACATAGGGAATAGGGTGCCTTTATATTGCCTTGTTCCACATAGGGAATAGGGTGCCTTTATATTGCCTTGCTCCACATAGGGAATAGGGTGCCTTTATATTGCCTTGTTCCACATAGGGAATAGGGTGCCTTTATATTGCATTGTTCCACATAGGGAATAGGGTGCCTTTATATTGCATTGCTCCACATAGGGAATAGGGTGCCTTTATATTGCCTTGTTCCACATAGGGAATAGGGTGCCTTTATATTGCATTGCTCCACATAGGGAATAGGGTGCCTTTATATTGCCTTGTTCCACATAGGGAATAGGGTGCCTTTATATTGCATTGCTCCACATAGGGAATAGGGTGCCTTTATATTGCATTGCTCCACATAGGGAATAGGGTGCCTTTATATTGCATTGCTCCACATAGGGAATAGGGTGCCTTTATATTGCATTGCTCCACATAGGGAATAGGGTGCCTTTATATTGCATTGCTCCACATAGGGAATAGGGTGCCTTTATATTGCATTGCTCCACATAGGGAATAGGGTGCCTTTATATTGCATTGTTCCACATAGGGAATAGGGTGCCTTTATATTGCATTGCTCCACATAGGGAATAGGGTGCCTTTATATTGCATTGCTCCACATAGGGAATAGGGTGCCTTTATATTGCATTGCTCCACATAGGGAATAGGGTGCCTTTATATTGCATTGCTCCACATAGGGAATAGGGCAATAGGGTGGGAATAGGGTGCCTTTATATTGCATTGCTCCACATAGGGAATAGGGTGCCTTTATATTGCATTGCTCCACATAGGGAATAGGGTGCCTTTATATTGCATTGCTCCACATAGGGAATAGGGTGCCTTTATATTGCATTGCTCCACATAGGGAATAGGGTGCCTTTATATTGCATTGCTCCACATAGGGAATAGGGTGCCTTTATATTGCCTTGCTCCACATAGGGAATAGGGTGCCTTTATATTGCATTGCTCCACATAGGGAATAGGGTGCCTTTATATTGCATTGCTCCACATAGGGAATAGGGTGCCTTTATATTGCCTTGTTCCACATAGGGAATAGGGTGCCTTTATATTGCCTTGCTCCACATAGGGAATAGGGTGCCTTTATATTGCATTGCTCCACATAGGGAATAGGGTGCCTTTATATTGTCTTGTTCCGCATAGGGAATAGGGTGCCTTTATATTGCATTGCTCCACATAGGGAATAGGGTGCCTTTATATTGCATTGCTCCACATAGGGAATAGGGTGCCTTTATATTGCATTGCTCCACATAGGAATAGGGTGCCTTTATATTGCATTGCTCCACATAGGGAATAGGGTGCCTTTATATTGCCTTGCTCCACATAGGGAATAGGGTGCCTTTATATTGCCTTGCTCCACATAGGGAATAGGGTGCCTTTATATTGCATTGCTCCACATAGGGAATAGGGTGCCTTTATATTGCCTTGTTCCACATAGGGAATAGGGTGCCTTTATATTGCCTTGTTCCACATAGGGAATAGGGTGCCTTTATATTGCCTTGTTCCACATAGGGAATAGGGTGCCTTTATATTGCATTGCTCCACATAGGGAATAGGGTGCCTTTATATTGCATTGCTCCACATAGGGAATAGTTTGCCATTCAGGACACAACCCAAGTACCAGCAAGACATCTGTATAAGGCAAGCAGAGATCAAGAATCATACATCACACATACTTCTGAACAGGTGGCCTAAGTTGAGGAGATCATGTCTTCCTCTTCCTCCTCCTCCTCATCCTCCAGGTACAAGGCAATCGTGAAGCCCATGGACATCCAGGTCTCCAACGCCCCGGCGAGGATCGTCCTGCGGGCTGCAGTGATCTGGCTCTTCTCCATGACCCTGGCTGTCCCCGAGGCTGTCTTCTCAGACCTCCGCTCGTTCAGCATCCACAGCACCAATGAGACCTTCATCACCTGCGCCCCCTATCCCCACGATGGTGAACTGCATCCCAAGATCCACTCCATGGCCTCCTTCCTCATCTTCTATGTCATTCCTCTGTCGGTTATATCAGTCTATTACCTGTTCATCGCCAGGAGCCTGATCAGGAGTGCCTATAATATGCCGGTGGAGGGCAACGTGCACGTCAGAAGACAGGTGGGTCTCTCTTCTTCATCATCTCTACTATTTTCTTCTTGTTCTTCTCCCTCATCATCTCTACTATTTTCTTCTTGTTCTTCTCCCTCCCTCATCATCTCTACTATTTTCTTCTCCTTCTTCATCATCTCTACTATTTTCTTCTAGTTCTTCTCCCTCATCATCTCTACTATTTTCTTCTCCTTCATCATCTCTACTATTTTCTTCTCCTTCATCATCTCTACTATTTTCTTCTCCTTCATCATCTCTACTATTTTCTTCTTGTTCTTCTCCCTCATCATCTCTACAATTTTTTCTCCTTCATCATCTCTACTATTATATTCTTAATCATCTCTACTATTTTCTTCTCCCTCATCATCTCTACTATTTTCTTCTCCTTCATCATCTCTACTATTTTCATCATCTCTACTATTTTCTTCTTGTTCTTCTCCCTCATCATCTCTACTATTTTCTTTATATTCTTAATCATCTCTACTATTTTCTTCTCATCATCTCTACTATTTTCTTCTCCCTCTTCATCATCTCTACTATTTTCTTCTAGTTCTTCTCCCTCATCATCTCTACTATTTTCTTCTCCTTCATCATCTCTACTATTTTATTCTAGTTCTTCTCCTCATCATCTCTACTATTTTCTTCTCCTTCTCCTCTACTATTATATTCTTAATCATCTCTACTATTTTCTTCTCCTTCATCATCTCTACTATTTTCTTCTAGTTCTTCTCCCTCATCATCTCTACTATTTTCTTCTCCTTCATCATCTCTACTATTTTATTCTTAATCATCTCTTCTATTTTCTTCTCTTCATCATCTATACTATTTTCTTCTCCTTCATCACAGATATTTTCTTCTAGTTCTTCTCCCTCATCATCTCTACTATTTTGTTCTCCTTCTTCATCATCTCTACTATTTTCTTCCCTTCTTCATCATCTCCTACAATTTTCTTCTAGTTCTTCTCCCTCATCATCTCTACTATTTTCACTTCTCCATCATCCACTTCATCTTCACCTTCTTCATCATCTCTACTATTTTCCTGGCTTCTTCATCATCTCTAACTTCCTCCTTCATCATCTCTACTATTTTCTTCTAGTTCTTCTCCTGCTCATCTCTAAGAGTTTCTTCTCCTTCATCATCTCTACTATTTTATTCAATCATCTCAGCTATTTTCTTCTCCTGTTCATCATCTCTACTATTTTCTTCCCATCATCTCTAGAGGAGGAACAGGAACTCCCTCATACAAATGACTTCTCTCCCTCATGACCTTCATTTTATTCCACTCAGTGGCCAGTCTTAATCTTTATCTAATGGAAAACACATCTGATCAGAGTCCAGGACAGTGCCTGTGAGAGACAGATGGGTGGATGGTAAGAGAGAGACAGACATACAGGTCTACCAAGAGGACTAGAGTGTGAGACAGACAGACAGGTCTCTTCACCAAGAGGAGCCCGAATGTGAGACAGACTCCTGAACATGTCTACCAAGAGGAGAGAATGTGAGTCAACAAGAGCTGTGTTGGTCTACCAAGAGGAGAGAATGAGGAACAGAACAACATACAAATCTACCTCAGAGGAGTGGCCAGTCTGAGACAGACAACAGGTCTGTCAAGAGGACAGTGTGTGAGAGACAGATGGGTGGAGACAGACAGACAGGTCTACCAAGAGGAGAGAATGTGAGACAGACAGACAGGTCTACAAGAGGAGAGAATGTGAGACAGACAGACATGTCTACCAAGAGGAGAGAATGTGAGTCAGACAGACAGGTCTACCAAGAGGAGAGAATGTGAGACAGACATACAGGTCTACCAAGAGGAGAGAGTGTGAGACAGACAGACAGGTCTACCAAGAGGAGAGAATGTGAGACAGACAGACAGGTCTACCAAGAGGAGAGAATGAGACAGACAGACAGACAGGTCTACCAAGAGGAGAGAATGTGAGACAGACAGACAGACAGGTCTACCAAGAGGAGAGAATGTGAGACAGACAGACAGGTCTACCAAGAGGAGAGAATGTGAGACAGACAGACAGGTCTACCAAGAGGAGAGAATGTGAGACAGACAGACAGACAGGTCTACCAGGAGGAGAGAATGTGAGACAGACAGACAGAAAGGTTTACCAAGAGGAGAGAATGTGAGACAGACATACAGGTCTACCAAGAGGAGAGAATGTGAGACAGACAGACAGAAAGGTCTACCAAGAGGAGAGAATGTGAGACAGATAGACAGACAGGTCTACCAAGAGGAGAGAATGTGAGACAGATAGACAGACAGGTCTACCAAGAGGAGAGAATGTGAGACAGACAGACAGACAGGTCTACCAGGAGGAGAGAATGTGAGACAGACAGACAGAAAGGTTTACCAAGAGGAGAGAATGTGAGACAGACATACAGGTCTACCAAGAGGAGAGAATGTGAGACAGACAGACAGAAAGGTCTACCAAGAGGAGAGAATGTGAGACAGACAGACAGAAAGGACTACCAATAAGAGAGAGTGTGAGACAGACAGACAGAAAGGTCTACCAAGAGGAGAGAATGTGAGACAGACAGACAGAAAGGACTACCAATAAGAGAGAGTGTGAGACAGACAGACAGACAGACAGACAGACAGACAGACAGACAGACAGACAGACAGACAGACAGACAGACAGACAGACAGACAGACAGACAGACAGACAGACAGACAGACAGACAGGTCTACCAAGAGGAGAGAGTGTGAGACAGACAGACAGACAGACAGACAGACAGACAGACAGACAGACAGACAGACAGACAGACAGACAGACAGACAGACAGACAGACAGACAGACAGACAGACAGACAGACAGACAGACAGACAGGTCTACCAAGAAGAGAGAGTGTGAGACAGACAGGTGGACGGTACAATTGGTAGTCGGATGGTAGGACCAAGGGAATAGAAGAACCAAGGGGTATCAAAGGTTCCAGTGCGGTATGCAGGTGGTCGGGTGGAAGTGGGGAAATTGCTCTCCCTTTGAAATGGCCGCTAATCTGGAATCACCCGAGAGTTTCCTGACCTGTTTGATTGAATTGAGCCTTTAATCAAGATCCCACAGCAGCTATATAGATGACCTACATAGAACAGTATGTGTACCTTTATGTATTTGAACAGTATGTGTACCTTTATTTGAACAGTATTTTTATGTATTTGAACAGTATGTGTACCTTTATGTATTTGAACAGTATGTGTACCTTTATGTATTTGAACAGTATGTGTACCTTTATGTATTTGAACAGTATGTGTACAGTATTTGAACAGTGTACCTTTATGTATTTGAACAGTATGTGTACCTTTATGTATTTGAACAGTATGTGTACCTTTATGTATTTGAACAGTATGTGTACCTTTATGTATTTGAACAGTATGTGTACCTTTATGTATTTGAACAGTATGTGTACCTTTATTTGTATTTGTATTTGAACAGTATGTGTACCTTTATGTATTTGAACAGTATGTGTACCTTTATGTATTTGAACAGTATGTGTACCTTTATGTATTTGAACAGTATGTGTACCTTTATGTATTTGAACAGTATGTGTACCTTTATGTATTTGAACAGTATGTGTACCTTTATGTATTTGAACAGTATGTGTACCTATATGTATTTGAACAGTATGTGTACCTTTATGTATTTGAACAGTATGTGTACCTTTATGTATTTGAACAGTATGTGTACCTTTATGTATTTGAACAGTATGTGTACCTTTATGTATTTGAACAGTATGTGTACCTATATGTATTTGAACAGTATGTGTACCTTTGTATTTGTATTTGAACAGTATGTGTACCTTTATGTATTTGAACAGTATGTGTACCTTTATGTATTTGAACAGTATGTGTACCTTTATGTATTTGAACAGTATGTGTACCTTTATGTATTTGAACAGTATGTGTACCTTTATGTATTTGAACAGTATGTGTACCTTTATGTATTTGTACAGTATGTGTACCTTTGTGTATTTGAACATGTGTTTGCTAATTACACATTTAATTGTTAAAGGCATTACATTTGTTTAATGTAGTGTTTTGATACTTGATATGGTGTCCTATAAGGCCATTTGGGCTGGGCACCAGTTGGTGAACGACGATTGGTGCCATGTACTATATGTACAGAATGTTACTCTGTGGTACAGTAATGTGGTACAGTAATGTGGTACAGCTCTGTGGTACAGTAATGTGGTACAACTCTGTGGTACAGCTCTGTGGTACAACTCTGTGGTACAGCTCTGTGATACAGTAATGTGGTACAGTAATGCGGTACAGCTCTGTGGTACAGCTCTGTGGTACAACTCTGTGGTACAGCTCTGTGGTACAGTAATGTGGTACAGCTCTGTGGTACACCTCTGTGGTACAGCTCTGTGGTACAGCTCTGTGATACAGTAATGTGGTACAGCTCTGTGGTACAGCTCTGTGGTACACCTCTGTGGTACAGCTCTGTGGTACAGCTCTGTGATACAGTAATGTACAGCTCTGTGGTACAGCTCTGTGGTACAACTCTGTGGTACAACTCTGTGGTACAGTAATGTGGTACTCTGTGGTACAGCTCTGTGGTACAGCTCTGTGGTACAGTACAGCTCTGTGGTACAGCTCTGTGGTACAACTCTGTGGTACAGTAATGTGGTACAACTCTGTGATACAGTAATGTGGTACAACTCTGTGGTACAGTAATGTGGTACAACTCTGTGGTACAGTAATGTGGTACAACTCTGTGGTACAACTCTGTGGTACAGCTCTGTGGTACAGTAATGTGGTACAACTCTGTGGCTCTGTGGTACTCTGTGGTACAGCTCTGTGATACAGTAATGTGGTACAACTCTGTACAACTCTGTGGTACAGTAATGTGGTACAACTCTGTGATACAGTAATGTGGTACAACTCTGTGGTACAGCTCTGTGGTAGAGTAATGTGGTACAACTCTGTGATACAGTAATGTGGTACAACTCTGTGGTACAGTAATGTGGTACAACTCTGTGGTACAGTAATGTGGTACAACTCTGTGGTACAACTCTGTGGTACAGCTCTGTGGTACAGTAATGTGGTACAACTCTGTGGTACAACTCTGTGGTACAGCTCTGTGGTACAGCTCTGTGATACAGTAATGTGGTACAACTCTGTGGTACAGCTCTGTTGTACAGTAATGTGGTACAGTCTGTGGTACAACTCTGTGGTACAGCTCTGTGGTACAGCTCTGTGGTACAACTCTGTGGTACAGCTCTGTGGTACAACTCTGTGGTACAGCTCTGTGATACAGTAATGTGGTACAACTCTGTGGTACAACTCTGTGGTACAGCTCTGTGATACAGCTCTGTGGTACAGTAATGTGGTACAGGTCTGTGATACAGTAATGTGGTCAATATGTGCAGTTAATATGCAGGCTATTTTTAGACCGCAGGTCTACTGGGCGTCAGTTCAAGTAGCCTTTGTAGGCTATGTTCAGGCTACAGCGTGTCTCGTGTGAATTCTTATGTGGATTATAACAAATGGACATATTTGTACGGGGTAAATCCGTTTTTGAATCAATTGTTTTATTATATGTTGAAGGTAAAGCAATAGGCAGGATACAGTATTGCTGTGTCTGTGTTGTCCAGGGGGGTTACATAAAAACTACAGGTTATGAGAGGATACAGTATTGCTGTGTCTGTGTTGTC